>NC_053024.1:449533717-449657559 GCF_003073215.2 Triticum urartu | reverse complement strand
TTGGCGGGCATTGGAAACTTGACCGACTTGACATCACCTAGCTTAAATCTCTTGAGCATGTCTTGGGTATACTTGTCTTGGTTGATGAAAGTTCCTTCTCTTCTTTGCTAGACTTCGAACCCAAGAAAGAACTTCAACTCTCCCATCATAGAGATCTCAAACTTCTCGGTCATTAGTGCGGCAAACTCATCGTTGAAAGACTTGTTAGGAGAACCAAAAATGATATCATCAACATACACTGCAAAAAAAGACACATCCATGACATTTTGGACCGAACGAATTTTTTTTCTATCATACTTATGACACTTCTATGATAATAATTGTGACAAAACCCGGTATCATCATAGATGTGGTGGGGTCCTACTTCTATGACAAAAAATTATGACAGAAAATGGGCTTTTCGTCCTGGGCGGGCCGGAGACGCAGCTGCATGACATTCTTTGGGCCGTCCATGACCAAAAAAACTGTGGTAGAAGCGAGGGCGAGGAAAATATCAAGGAGTTCCCCATTATGGTGGCTGGTCGGGGGCCGAGCGTTGCGCGTTTCTCTCGTACGTACGCGTGTGTGTGCGAGGCATTGCGCTCTAACTAAACCCGAGCGGGGCGTTGTGCTCTAACTGAACCTGAGCGATTGCACTACAGGCTACGCATTACTAAACCCGATCGATCGATGGTTGTTAACTGAACCCGATCGAGCGATTCCTTCGCTGCTGCTGCTAACTGAAGCCGATCGATGCTGCCTCTGGATGAACAATGAGCGTTGTTGGGGGCTTTGCATGAATAGTTCCCGGTGGGGGTTGGATGAACAGGAACCCGTGGTAGTAGAGGCCATTGCCGCTGGATGAACAATACCCCGATCGATCGAGCCGGTGGATGAACAGGACCCCGTGGAGGGCAGGATGAACAGGACCCCGTGGAGGGCTGGTTGAACAGTAGCCGGTGGAGGGCTGGATGAACAGTAGCCCATGGAGGGGTGGTTGAACAGTAGCCCATGGAGGGGTGGTTGAACAAGACCCCCGTGGGGAGGGCTGGTTGAACAGTAGCGCGGTGGAGGCTGGATGAACAGGAGCCCGTGGATGAACAGTCGCAGGTGGAGGCTGGAGGAGGTCGACGGTGGGTGAACAGTACCCCGTGGAGGCTGGAGGAGGTCGACGGTGGAGATGAACAGTATCTCGTGGAGTCCCGTTTTGCGGTACGCCACACCCCTCCCGATGAATAGGACCCCCGTTTCGACCGTAACTCTCCAACACAAGTCGGTTTCCTCCGTTTTGCGGTACACCACACCCCTCCCGATCAACAGGACCCCGTTTCGACCGTAGGAGGTCCGTTTCCTCCATTTTGCGGTACGCCAGGCCCCTCCCGATGAATAGGATCCCGTTTCCACTGTGGCCGGTCGAACACAAGGCCATTTCCTCCGTTCTGCGATACGCCATACCTCGTTTCCATTGCCTGTTCCGTCCAAGCCGGTTGGCTCCTGATGAACATCACGTGTTCCGTTGCCTCCCGATGAACAAGACGCACTCCGTTGCCTCCCCATGAACACGACGATGGCGCAGCTTCTCCATTCCGACCCATCCATGTACACGAGCCCTGGCCATACGTATGCGCGAGTAGGCGTTCGAGACCCCGCCCGTATGTACGTATGTGGACGTATTTTCTTTCTTGCACCCTGGGCGCTGTACGTACGTGTACATGCTACGTGCGCGCCTCTACTACGACACGCGCGCGCCTCTACTATGACACATGCACGCCTCTACATTGACCAGTATGTACGTACACGTTCGCGACCAGAATGACAAAGCTACGTACGCTTCGACCAGGTGGGTCCTGAGTGTCAGGCACTTCCTTGCGTGCGAAGATGTAGGTGGTGGGTCCCAGCAGTCAGGGGGGCGAATCATTTTTTTGCCCGTAACATGGACACACTTCCTTGCGTGCGAAGATGTAGCTGGTGGGTCCCAGCAGTCAGGGGGAAACAATTTTTTTCACGAATACGGTGGCCCATCCGGTGGGTCCCTGCTATCAAGTGGAGGAATAATTACTTTGCGCATAATAAGAGGCACTTCCTTGCTGCGGTCGTGGACCCAGCTGTCAGCCTCTCCACGTACAATACTGTTCCGATAGAAGTCGTTTGTTGACCACATTGACCACGCCGCGCTGAGAGCACCAGGGCGGTGGACGACGGCGAGGCCTAGGAAGGGGACGACACGGAGCCGGGGAAGACGCGACAGTGGATGCCCACGTGAAGGGGAGTACGTGGGTTGATTGCTTCGGCTGCAGTGTGAGGCTGCCATCACCGAAGAATAACAGGAGGTGTGGGTGAGTATAGAGGGATGGCATGGCCAGCGGTGGCAGCACAGCCGGACACGGGAGGCAGGAGCAGGCGGCACGGCTGACGCTTGTTTGGGCGGCTGGAGCAACAAGACCAGATGTTAAAGAAGCACTACGGCCGTTGGATGGACATCGAACAGTCACTGGAGCTAGAATCATTCATATTGACTAAGTTGACAAAGCCCTCCGTCCCCGTCATCTTAGTAGGCCCACAAGTCAGCCTCCCACTATGGTGGGTCCCAGCTAGCAGGGGGTATTCATTTTTTGTGCGTAATAACGAGGCACTTCCTTGCGTGCGAAGATATAGCTAATGGGTTCGACCTGTTAGCGGGGGAACGTTTTTTCGCGAAATACACAGGCCCTTCCGGTGGGTCCCAGCTGTCACGTGGAGAAATCATTATTTTGTGCGTAATCAGGAGGCATTTCCTTGCGTGCAGCTGTGGACCCAGCTATCAGCCTCTCCACGTACAGTCCACTTCCGATGCATGTTGTTCGTTGACCATGTTGACCACGTCGCGCCGAGAGCACCAGGGCGGTGGATGACGGCGAGTCGGCGAGGCCTAGGAAGGGAATGACACGGAGCCAGGAAAACTCGGCAGTTGTTTCCCACGCGTAGGGGAGTGCGAGGGTTTACTGGTTCGTCTGTCATCGCCGGAGAATAACAGTAGGTGTGGGTGAGTAGAGGGATGGCTAAGCCAGCGATGGGAGAACGATGGGGTGGTGAGGCCTACGCGGCAGCATAGCCGGCCGAGGGAGGAGGGAGCAGGCAGTCTCGCGGGCGCTTGTTTGAGCGGCTAGAGCAGGAAGAGCAGAGATTGAAGAAGCACGACGACCGTTGGATGGACATCCAACAGTGACTGCTCTCGTGTGTTGACTAAGTTGACACGGCGTTGCGTGTGCGTCAACCTTATTTTTTAGGAAAGCATACACGTCAACCTGTAGTAGGCGCACAAGTCAGCCTCAAATCTATGGAAAACAACATACAACCCATCTGCCATTATTTCTAATAATTTACAGCCCATTTGCCAATTCTTAAGAATTTTTTTGGAGCCCATCTTCTTTTTGTTAGCATTACACCCCATATTGTGGCCATGGTTAAAAATTATATGAAATTTTGCATATTTCAGTGCGATCAAATTTTTTTAATCCCGAAATATCGAGTCACATTCAAACTATTTTGAACAATACTTTATATAAATATAAAATCCAAATAATTGTCCAGGAATAAAAATCAATGGAATTTAAAATCTTGTAATTAAAAAAATGAAACTAATTCCCGGTTTGATGTGTTTTAAAAATGTACAACCCATTTCTGGGCAAACCGAATGAAACTCTCTCCTCGTCTTGAAAGATTTGCAGCCCAGCAGGGCTGATAAAGCAAGTAGGCCTCGTTTGGGTATTTCTTAAAAAAATAGAACTGGGGTAGCCATTTTTAGCAAGAAAAAAACACAACAGGGCTCATGATGTGGTAAACATAAATAAAACCCTGGCTAGATGGGCCACAGCCCCCGCATAGCCCCGTTGTTACCCTGATCTGTTGCTAAAACTAGTATAAATAACAACTACTTGTTCCTAAAAAAGTAAATAACAATGGTGCGACCTGCTGGGTTCCTGGTGTCAGCCGCTCGTTGTGTAATTCTCTTGTTTATTGACTATGTTCACAATGGCGTGAGCCCCAGATGTCCAACCATTAGGGGTAACCATTTTTTGGGGCTTGTTGTAACGAAGCACTTGCTTGCGTACTGCCATGACGCTGGTGGGTCCCTACTGTCATACTCTCCACGTATAGTCATATCCTCGTTCCTCTCGGTTGTTGATGGCGTTGACAACGCAAGAGGGCGGCACACCGCACATGGCGAGCGAACCAAGGTCGAGGACGATGGCGAGGCCTCGGACGGAACGAACAGGAGTCGTGGAAGATGCGCCGGTCCACTCGCAGGCGGAGGAGAGTACGAGGGTTGACTGGTTCGGGTGCAGGTGCGTGTTGGGGCTGACATCGCCGGAGAATAACATGACGTGTGGGGGAATAGAGGGAGGGACTGGACAACGTTGGAGGGTATGGTAGGGCGGCGAAGGCGCAACCAGCCATGGGAGGTGGGAGCAGGTGGAGCCGACGGGGTGGTTTGGTTTGGGCGGCTCGAGGAAGAAGACCAGAGATAGAAGATACACGACAGATGTGTGATGTCAATCCAACGACTGGTAGGAAGAAACGTTTGTTGACTAGCTAGTAAGTCCACACCACGTTGGATAGGCTATTTCCTCGCGGGTCCCAAATGTCAGAATCCAAATCTGTCATGGTCATGCAGCCTTTCCTATGAAAATTTGCAGCCCATTTGGTGTGCTAGTTCAAAATAAGTTTGTGGGTGCTGTGGGGGCTAATCACTTGGCTTCTGTAATGCACAGTGAGCTCAAGCAGCCGGCGAGAGTGATGTTATTTCCCTTGGTTGGGATTTGTTACAATATTTCACTCTAAATTAAACAAATGGCAAGCCATTTGCCTTGTTTCAAAGAAAATATGGCAGTCACAACCGAGTTGAAAAGGGCAAAAACATCTAACTCCAGCTTACAAACTGTACAAAAGCACGAGGGTTAATTGTTCATCAGGTTTAGACAAAACCCAGGTTGAAAAGGGCAACAACATCTAACTCCAGCACTGTTTTTGGCAGTCACACTCAAATGGATTGGTCAGGTCCATAGAATGAACATCCTGGGTCGTAAAATTTACTGGATTATGACCACAATATGTTGTAAATAGATGGTGTAAATAGAAGCTCGGCATGTTCAGAAGCTCTTTTGCCCACCTGAAACTCCTTTTTTTGCTCTTAGACATACCCATCCGTCAAAACCATGCTGCTGATAAACTTAAGCCTGATGGACAATAGTAACCTCGCATTCAGCAGGAAGAATGTGACAAATCTAGTGTTTGCATGGTTGGCTACATATCATTCTAGCGTTATTGTCTTCAATCGAATGTCATGAGAAGTGAGAAAATCCCGATGCTTACGAATCCACCGATTGGTTATAACTTTCTTACCCCGTCCTATTGCATAAATAGAAACAATTACTACTAGTACAATGGAGACACTCTACAGCTACCAGAAAAACAATTAATTATAATACTAGTAGAGTGGATGCACTACCGCTTCTGGCTCCTCCTAGGTCATCGAAACATAACCCTCTACTGAATGCTGTTTTACTTTTGTTCACCGACATGCGGGCCATGCCGCGCACGGGCCCAAATGCCATCCACCAAATTAGAAGGCAGTATGCAGGCGGAGAGTCACCCCGGTCATAGCGCGGCAGTAACGAGCCGTCGTATCACAAAACCCCACCTCCCCGCAGTCTAAGTTTGACAGACGAAGAAACCATCATTTCACTCTTCGCTGAATCCCCTTCTCCATCGCCGTCTTCAAGAAAGCCAACACTCGCATCTGCCACTGTTCTTCTCTCCCAATGAAGAGAAGGTAAGCGGATCCGTGATATTGGTATATTTTCATTCAGAGAAAAAAAGAACTTTTGCAAAGCAGTAACCGATCCTCACTCTCTTTTTTGTTTCATTGTCATTGTGATTGTGTTTTCCTTTTAGTGGTCTCCTAGTATTCGTCAGTTTCATGATGGACCAAGGAGAACCAGGCAAAGATCTGCCGATATTGGAGCAGACGCAGGAGGCTGATCCCCACGAGACAGAGAGCTCCAAGAAGATGGAGGCAACCATCGAGCCGACCCCAGATACGGTCACTGCCACTACTGAGATGGTCAATGACCCGTTTGAGGTTACAAACCCCTTGGCACTAGAGGAGCAGTTTCCCCCTTCGAGGATGTGTCCCCCTGCTACCTCTTGAGCACTTGCGTTGGTTTTCCCTTGAAGAGGAAAGGGTGATGCAGCAAAGTAGCGTAAGTATTTCCCTTAGTTTTTGAGGACCAAGGTATCAATCCAGTAGGAGGCCACGCACGAGTCCCTCACACCTACACAAACAAATAAATCCTCACAACCAACGCGATAAGGGGTTGTCAATCCCTATAGGTCACTTACGAGAGTGAGATCTGATAGATATGATAAGATAATATTTTTGGTATTTTTATGATAAAGAGAAATAAAAGATGCAAAGTAAAATAAATGGCAAAGGAAATAACTAAGTATTAGAAGATTAATATGATGGAAAATAGACCCGGGGGCCATAGGTTTCACTAGTGTCTTCTCTCAAGAGCATAAGTATTCACGATGGGAAAACAAATTACTGTTGAGCAATTGACAGAATTGAGCATAGTTATGAGAATATCTAGGTATGATCATGTATATAGGCATCACATCCGAGACAAGTAGACCGACTCCTGCCTGCATCTACTACTATTACTCCACACATCGACCACTATCCAGCATGCATCTAGAGTATTAAGTTCAAGAGAACAGAGTAAGGCTTTAAGCAAGATGACATGATGTAGAGGGATAAACTCATGCAATATGATATAAACCCCATCTTGTTATCCTCGATGGCAACAATACAATACGTGCCTTGCTGCCCCTACTGTCACTGGGAAAGGACACCGCAATATTGAACCCAAAGCTAAGCACTTCTCCCATTGCAAGAAAGATCAATCTAGTAGGCCAAACCAAACTAAGTGGGTGTGCATCCAACTCGCTTGCTCACGAAGACCTAGGGAATTTTGAGGAAACCCATCATTGGAATATACAAGCCAAGTTCTATAATGAAAAATTCCCACTAGTATATGAAAGTGATAACATATGAGACTCTCTATTATGAAGATCATGGTGCTACTTTGAAGCACAAGTGTGGTAAAAGGATAGTAGCATTGTCCCTTCTCTCTTTTTCTCTCATATTTTTTTTTATTTGGGCCTTTTTATGGCCTTTTTTTCGCCCGGAGTCTCATCCCGACTTGTGGGGGAATCATAGTCTCCATCATCCTTTCCTCACTTGGGACAATGCTCTAAAAATGATTATCATCACACTTTTATTTACTTACAACTCAACAATTACAACTCAATACTTAGAACAAAATATGACTCTATGTGAATGCCTCCGGCGGTGTATCGGGATATGCAATGAATCAAGAGTGACATGTATGAAAGAATTATGAACGGTGGCTTTGCCACAAATACAATGTCAACTACATGATCATGCAAAGCAATATGACAATGATGGAGCGTGTCATAGTAAACGGAACGGTGGAAAGTTGCATGGCAATATATCTCGGAATGGCTATGGGAATGCCATGATAGGTAGGTATGGTGGCTTTTTTGAGGAAGCTATATGGTGGGTGTATGATACCGGCGAAAGGTGCGCGGTATTAGAGAGGCTAGCAATGGTGGAAGGAAGAAAAGTGCATATGATCCATGGACTCAACCTTAGTCATAAAGAACTCATATACTTATTGCAAAAATCTACAAGTTATCAAAGCAAAGTATTACGCGCATGCTCCTAGGGGGATAGATTGGTAGGAAAATACCATCGCTCGTCCCCGATCGCCACTCATAAGGAAGACAATCAATAAATAAATCATGCTCCAACTTCATCACATAACGGTTCACCATACGTGGATGCTACGGGAATCACAAACTTTAACAAAAGTATTTCTCAAATTCACAACTACTCAACTAGCATGACTCTAATATCACCATCTCCATATCTCAAAACAATTATCAAGTATCAAACTTCTCATAGTATTCAAACACTCATAAGAAAAAAAATTATTAATCTTGAATGACTAACATAATTAAAGCAAATTACCATGCTGTTTTGTAGGACTCTCAAAATAATCTAAGTGAAGCATGAGAGAACAATAGTTTTTATAAAACAAATCCACCAACGTGCTCTAAAAGATATAAGTGAAGCACTAGAGCAAAAACTATATAACTCACAAGATATAAGTGAAGTACATAGAGTATTCTACCAATTTCCGAATCATGTGTGTCTCTCTCAAAAGGTTTGTACAACAAGTATGATTGTGTAAAACTAAAAAATAAAGACTCAAATAATACAAGACTCTCCAAGCAAAACACATATCATGTGGTAAATAAAAATATAGCTCCAAGTAAAGTTACCGATGGAAGTAGACGAAAGAGGGGATGCCTTCCGGGGAATCCCCAAGCTTTGGCTTTTAGGTGTACTTAGATTATCTTGGGGTGCCATGGGAATCCCCAAGCTTAGTATCTTTCCACTCCTTGTTCCATAATCCATCAAATCTTTTACCCAAAACTTGAAAACTTCACAACACAAAACTTAAAGTAGAAAATCTCGTGAGCTCCGTTAGCGAAAGAAAACAAAACACCACTTCAAGGTACTGTAATGAACTCATTCTTTATTTATATTGGTGTTAAAGCTACTGTATTCAAACTTCTCTATGGTTTGTAAACTATTTTACTAGCCATAGATTCATCAAAATAAGCAAACAACACACGAAAAACAGAATCTGTCAAAAACAGAACAGTCTGTAGTAAGCTGTAGCTAAGTTAAGATCTGGAACCCCAAAAATTCTAAAATAAATTGCTGGACGTGAGTAATTTATCTATTAATCATCTTCAAAAATAATTAACTAAATATCACTTTCCAAATAAAAATGGCAGCAATTCTCCTGAGCGCTAAAGTTTCTGTTTTTTACAGCAAGATTAAAAAGACTTTCCCCAAGTCTTCCCAACGGTTCTACTTGGCACAAACACTAATTGAACACATAAAACAAAACCAAAACAGAGCCTAGATAAATTATTTATTACTAAGAAGGAGCAAAAAGCAAGGAATAAAAATAAAATTGGGTTGCCTCCCTACAAGCGCTATCGTTTAACGCCCCT
This sequence comes from Triticum urartu, assembly GCF_003073215.2. Taxonomy (NCBI): domain Eukaryota; kingdom Viridiplantae; phylum Streptophyta; class Magnoliopsida; order Poales; family Poaceae; genus Triticum; species Triticum urartu. Next base: position 449,648,427 of record NC_053024.1, on the reverse strand, counting down.
AGCTAGGCATAAGAAGCAAGGATAGATCTAGGTATTGCCATATATGGTAGGCAATCCATAAGTGGCTCTCATAATAGATTTATAAGGTAATTTAATTTTCTTTCTAGGGAAGTGTTCCATGACTTTCCTTACCGGAAATTGGAATCTAATATTTCCTTCCTTCATATCAATAATTGCACCGATCGTTCGAAGGAAAGGTCTACCAAGAATTACAGGACATGAAGGATTGCAATCTATGTCAAGAACAATAAAATCTAGGGGCACATAATTACTATTTGCAACAATAATAACATCATTAATTCTTCCCATAGGTTTCTTAATAGTGGAATCCGCAAGGTGCAAGTTTAAAGAGCAATCATCAAAATCACAGAAACCTAGGAAATCACACAAAGTCTTTGGAATCGTGGAAACACTAGCACCCAAATCACACAAATCATAGCATTCATGATCTTTAATTTTAATTTTAATAGTAGGTTCCCACTCATCATAAAGTTTTCTAGGGATAGAAACTTCCAACTCAAGTTTTTCTTCATAAGATTGCATCAAAGCATCAACGATATGTTTGGTAAAGGCTTTATTTTTACTATAAGCATGAGGAGAATTTAGCACGGATTGCAACAAGGAAATACAATCTATCAAAGAGAAATTATCATTATTAAATTCCTTGAAATCCAAAATAGTGTATTCATTAATATTTAAAGTTTTGACTTCTTCAATCCCACTTTTAACAATTTTAGCATCAAGACCTAAAGATTCCGAATTTTTGGAACACAGTCTAGGTAAAGGTGGATCATATTCAGTCCCATCATTATCAAGATTCATATTGCAAAACAAAGATTTAATAGGGTACACATCAATAACTTTTATATCTTCATCTTTATTATCATGGAAACTAGAAGAACACGCTTTTATAAAGCAATCTTTCCTAGCACGCATCCTAGCGGTTCTTTCTTTGCACTCATAAATGGAAATTCTCATGGATTTGAGAGACTCATTGATATCATGCTTAGGTGGAATAGATCTAAGTTTCAAAGAATTAACATCAAGTGAAATTCTATCAACGTTCCTAGCCAACTCATCAATCTTAAGCAAATTTTCTTCAATCAAAGCATTGAAATTCTTTTGCGAAGTAATAAATTATTTAATATTAGATTCAAAATCAGATGGCATCTTATTATAATTTACATAAGAATTGTTGTAGGGACTACCATAATTATTAGAGGAATTACTAGGATACGGCCTAGGATTAAAGTTTCCTCTATACGCGTTGTTACCAAAATTATTCCTACCAACAAAATTCACATCCATAGATTCATTATTATTCTCAATCAAAGTAGACAAAGGCATATCATTAGGATCATAAGAAACACTTTTATTTGCAAATAATTTCATAAGTTCATCCATATTTCCACTCAAAACATTAATTTCTTCTATCACATGCAGTTTCTTATTAGTAGATCTTTCAGTGTGCCATTGAGAATAATTAACCATAATATTATCTAGGAGTTTAGTAGCTTATCCTAAAGTGATTTCCATAAAAGTGCCTCCCACAGTCGAATCTAAAAGATTTCTAGAAGCAAAATTCAATCCAGCATAAATTTTTTGTATAATCATCCACAAATTCAAACCATGCGTAGGGCAATTACATATCATTAATTTCATCCTCTCCCAAGCTTGTGCAACATGTTCATGATCAAGTTGCTTAAAATTCATAATATCGTTTCTAAGAGAGATGATCTTAGCGGGAGGAAAATACTTAGAGATAAAAGCATCTTTGCACTTATTCCACGAATCAATACTATTTTTAGGCAAAGACGAAAACCAAGCTTTAGCACGATCTCTAAGCGAAAAGGGAAATAGATTCAATTTAACAATATCATTATCCACATCTTTCTTCTTTTGCATATCACATAAATCAACGAAGCTATTCAGACGGGTAGCGGCATCTTCACTAGAAAGGCCGGCGAATTGATCTTTCATGACAAGATTCAACAAAGCAGCATTGATTTCACAAGATTCATATTGGTAAGAGGAGCAATCGGAGTGCTAAGGAAATCATTGTTCTTGGTATTGGTGAAGTCACACAATTTAGTACTATCTTGAGCCATCGTGACAAGCAAGCAATCCAACACGCGAGCAAACAAGAGACGGGCAAAAAGAGGAAATAGAGAAAGAGAGGGAGGATGGAGAGAGAGGGCGAATAAAACGGCAAGGGTGAAGTGGGGGAGAGGAAAACGAGAGGCAAATGGAAAATAATGTAATGCGGGAGATAAGGGTTTGTGATGGGTACTTGGTATGTTGACTTTTGCGTAGACCTCCCCGGCAACGGTGCCAAAAATCCTTCTTGCTACCTCTTGAGCACTTGCATTGGTTTTCCCTTGAAGAGGAAAGGGTGATGCAGCAAAGTAGCGTAAGTATTTCCCTCAGTTTTTGGGAACCAAGGTATCAATCCAGTAGGAGGCCACGCACGAGTCCCTCACACCTACACAAACAAATAAATCCTCGCAACCAATGCGATAAGGGGTTGTCAATCCCTACACAGTCACTTACGAGAGTGAGATCTGATAGATATGATAAGATAATTTTTTTTGTATTTTTATGATAAAGAGAAATAAAAGATGCAAAGTAAAATAAATGGCAAAGGAAATAACTAAGTATTGGAAGATTAATATGATGGAAAATAGACCTGGGGGGCATAGGTTTCACGAGTGGCTTCTCTCAAGATCATAAGTATTCACGGTGGGTAAACAAATTACTGTTGAGCAATTGACAGAATTGAGCATAGTTATGAGAATATCTAGGTATGATCATGTATATAGGCATCACGTCTGAGACAAGTAGACCGACTCCTGCCTACATCTACTACTATTACTCCACACATCGACCGCTATCCAGCATGCATCTAGAGTATTAAGTTCAAGAGAACAGAGTAAGGCTTTAAGCAAGATGACATGAAGTAGAGGGATAAACTCATGCAATATGATATAAACCCCATCTTGTTATCCACGATGGCAACAATATAATATATGCCTTGCTGCCCCTACTGTCACTTGGAAAGGACACCGCAAGATTGAACCCAAAGCTAAGCACTTCTCCCATTGCAAGAAAGATCAATCTAGTAGGCCAAACCAAGCTGATAATTCGAAGAGACTTGCAAAGATAACCAATCATACATAAAAGTATTCAGAGAAGATTCAAATATTGTTCATAGATAAACTTGATCGTAAACCCACAATTCATCGGTCTCAACAAACACACCGCAAAACAAGATTACATCGAATAGATCTCCACAAGAGAGGGGGAGAACTTTGTATTGAGATCCAAAAAGAGAGAAGAATCCATCTAGCTAATAACTATGGACCCGTAAGTCTGAAGTAAACTACTCACACTTCATCGGAGGGGCTATGGTGTTGATGTAGAAGCCCTCCGCGATCGATACCCCCTCCGGCGGAGCTCCGGAAAAGGCCCCAAGATGGGATCTCGTGGGTACAAAAAGTGACAACGGTGGAATTAGGGTTTTGGCTCCGTATCTGGTAATTTGGGGGTACATAGGTGTATATAGGAGGAAGGAGTACGCCAGTGGAGCAACAGGGGGCCCAAGAGGGTGGAGGGCGCGCCCCGGGGGGGGGGGGGGTAGGCGCGCCCCCTACCTCGTGCCTTCCTTGTTGATTGCTTGATGTAGGGTCCAAGTCCTTTGGATAATGTTCATTTCGAAAATCACGTTCCCGAAGGTTTCATTCCGTTTGGACTCCGTTTGATATTCTTTTTCTGCGAAACCCAAAAATAGGCAAAAATAGCAATTCTGGGCTGGGCCTCCGGTTAATAGGTTAGTCCCAAAAATAATATAAAAGTGTATAATAAAGCCCAATAATGTCCAAAACAGAATATAATATAGCATGGAACAATCAAAAATTATAGATACGTTGGAGATGTATCACCCCCCCCCCCCGCTGAGCTGCCCAAGGTGATTTTCTTATTTGCCGATCTCGATTGTGGTTTTTCATCTAAGTATGTGGTGATGAATAATGCAAAATTCTATTAGCTTCGATGCCATGCTATACATAGTGGTTTAAATAACTTGTGTTTCTTATACTAGAAAGTAATTCAGAATTTGTTTCCATTTCAGTTAGAGCCTTGATGCAGACAAGGATTGTGTGGTTGTACATGTCACTCGCTATGAGGCGGATGACCTGAATATACGCACTGGGAAAATAGAGTTCTTAGGCTGTTGTATCATGGAAGCCATTTGCGCTTATACCGATGTCGAGTTGTATTCCAGCCTTACTGTTGTCAGGCGTGTTGTCCAGGGTGTACTGAAGCACCAGAAGTTCAAAGCTACTCCTTCGTTTGTGAGGCATACTGTTCTTGTCAAGCTTACGCATGAAGATGACGTGGCATGCCTCCACAAACAAGTTTATGAGTGGCAAGGCCACAAGGTTGTCTTCATGAAGGTTCATAGGATTGAGCTGCTGCAGGACTTCCTCGATGATGTTCATGGCAAGGTCCGTCTTGTGTCCAGCCCAAATTAGATCGAGGCATGAAATAGTTTCCCCAGCTAGTGTTTAATAGTAGTTTGGATTGTGTCTAATTATCTGAACCTTGCCTGTTATCGACCCCTCTGGTGCTAGTACTCTGGTTGAATCTGTCTATGGGAACTGCTGCTACTTTTGTGTGCTTGTGAATCATGTGAGAACCATCGTAATTGTTGCCGAAACAGATGCGTCCTCACTAGTTTTTTCATGAATATGGCATGGTAAGACATAAGTTGTCATGGTTTATCATACGAGCAGTGTATGTTTGATGAAATAGAGTACTCGTTCGAGAACTGTGCGCCGACGTATACATAAGTACTTATAAACACTGTTGGTGCTACCCCACTTGCAAGCAGTTGTGCAAAACACAGCACATTGGCTCAGCTCGCTTCAACACTAGGCTATCGACCAACTAACAATCAATAATCTGTTGTCTGACATATAAGCAACTATGTATCTTGTTACAGTGGTTCATGCAGTTAACTGAGGCCACAATGTAAATTCCAAACGTTCACATGCTAGTCCAGCGTTCATGTGGAACACTCACATTAAACTCAGCTTCATAAAAAACTTGAAAAGCATAAGTTAAGCAACTTTATACATCTCAATGATTCATAGAACATAACAAACATATACTAGTTCACATCAAAAGACAAAGTTGTGAGAAGGTTTACAAATCAGTAAAAAACAAGCAAGGCTTCTCTGAGCAAAGGGCCTCCTGGCCGGCTTAAATTTCTTGGAGTTCACTCTGGTTTTTTCTTGTTGCCACCATCCAAGGTTAGGTTCTCTCATTCCAGAATAACCAATTATAATTGTGTCCTCAGCTGGAATGCTGAACTGAACCATGTAGTGTATTGACCAGCTAAAATTCTTGTGCATTCCACTAAATTTAAGCACTGCTATTTGCAGAAATAAGCAGACCACAATGCCTCTTGTCCGCGCACCTGTCCCAAAAACCTCTGTGCAGCCATGCCAGCTAGTCCTCGGTCCATGGAACAACTCGTAGAAATTGCATTCCAGAATAGGATGCATTTGTTTTCACTCATCCCTGCACTGCAATCAGGAAGTAAAACATACGAATCAGCTTCTTTTAGATTGCGTTGGTCATTCTACCTAGTTACTACCAATGTAGGAATACCTGGAACACTGGTGGTTAGAGGACGACATCTAGGAATAGCCATCTCATTTTGTGCAGTTGTACTAAAACTAAGGTGTGTACTTTTGATTGCGCAGATAGAAACGATATGGAGACAGACATCCCTGTTTGCGCAAATACGAAATATGGTTATTTAAACAGTGACAGATATTTGCAGTGGCGTATGATTAACAACAACATCTATTGTGTTGTAATTGGCACTAGATTGACAATACGAAAGTGCGCTTAAGTAAGTAGCATCACATCACATCAACACTGCCACTAGATTAACATGCAGAACAATAGCATTAGTATTACTATCATGAGAGTAGCACATGGTCAGTAAATGTGCAAGCAAATTTGTGCAGTTCTAGTGGAATGAAGCAATGTTAGCGGCGTGAGATTTAAGTGTAACTGCAAAAACACAATTCATGGGAAATAAAGCAAGACGGAAGCACTTCATAAAATGGTGATGGCATTACTTCAATTTATCGATGGCACTAGACCATTACTTATAGTGACATTAGGTGGCATTGCTTAATGCTTCATGTGATTTTACATTAATGGTAGCGATATGGGCGTAGGGACAACAGGGGCATAAAGTGGTGAGGCAGATGTGGTTGCCGAGAGCGGCAAACAGTCAGGCATCATGTCTGCATTTGTCCCATTTTATATCTCCTCGGTGACATTTTCCTATGTGAGCACAGGAAATCTAGACCTGCTCATTCTCATTTCCGTTGTCCCCCAACACCCCTCACTTCCTTTCCTATTTCAACCAAGAGACAGGTCCACTTCCCCCCACCCTTCGCCATCCACCATGCTTTCTTCGCCTTTTAAACCAATAGACCGGTTGGATAGCCAGTATCTACTACTTTCCCCCGTTTCCTCTTAGAACCAAGTCCTAGATTCATGCTACAGTTTTCCCAGTTTCTTCCCTGTTTGAACCAACTCTTAGATTCGATTGTATGAACTAGCTTTACCTCTAATAATAGTAAAAGTCTAGGTGGCTTTGGAACAGCCGACGAAAGTAGAAAAAGATCCACAAGCAGCCATGTGGGGAGCTGGGGCAGTAGAGCAAGGCAGGTTTCGAAGGAATATATACCCGAGGGTCATCGGCATGTGGCAAAGACGACGTCGGGAGGCCGCATCTTGGCCACAATACCGCAGGGAGGAAGAAGGGGTCAGAGGCCCTCCCGAGTTGGTGCGGCTGCCGATCGAGACGCGCGGGCAGCCGTTGGTCTCCTCCCTCGCCGCCGACGATAGCGTGAATGATGCACCTACACCCCTGCCCCGGTCGAGGTGGTCCGGCCGGATTTGTGACCAGCCGTGAGCAGAGAGAGAGTGTGGCCACCTATATCTTGCTTAGATCTGGAGAGCATGGGAGAGTGAAAGAGAGGAACGCTAGTACAGCAAGCGCTAAGGCTCCTGCTTATATATATAGTGGAGTGATTTTGTTGTACGAGCTTTGAAAAAATGTGCTCCTTCGTGTACCCGCAAGCGGGTGTGAGAGAACTAGTGTGTGCATGCATCACTTCTTTTCGTGAGAGTACGATATACTATGCCCAAAGAATGTTCGCCACAAGAGTAATAGTATAAGTGTGTGACGTGTGAGCTAAAATAAAAGGTGCGCGGCATCTTTTGTTTTTTAGAAGTTCTGAGGGTAGGGTGTGAAGAGCACATATGTGTGTGACGTCTACCTGCAGATAGATGGTGGGTGCGTGTGTGCGTGAGAGAGAGGGGGCACGTATCAATGCAATGCATGTGTCCGTAAATCATTATCCGACAAACGTTCGCCACAAGCCGTTTCCTGAGGAACGCCGTAAGAACCGTTAGATCGGCATCCGACAGTGTCAGTTTTGCCATGTCATTTAACAGAGCAGCCACTCCTCCTACACACAAATATTCCACGCGAGTGTTAGCAAGTGCCGTATGCTCCTCCCTCCGTTCCAAAATGTAGCCCATATAACTTTATTGAAAATTCGAACCTCGCAAGCTTTTACCGAGTTTTCGTGTACCAAAATGCACATATAGAATACCCAGTATATATCATTTCATTCATCTTCAAGAGGTAACTATAAAGATGGAGGAGGAGTCTACAAACAAAGACCGTCGTATCACCTGCAACAATTTCAACCATCCTTTGGTGTGGAGGAATATCATAGGAACTCTATATGATATGGTTTTTATATGATTTTTTCCTTTAGAGCCAATTGGTTCATAGGAATAGATTCATATACTCCACATTTCAAAGGAAATAAACATGATATCATTGTTATAGCTTTAGAGCCACTTGGTTCATATGAATAGATTCCTATACTCCCAAAATTTCAAAGGAAAATAAACATTACCGTATATTCAAGAGAAAAGTTCCTACAATGTGAACCAAATGACATCTCTTTTCTAATCCCTCCTCATAGGAATTGAGATACATGTCATCTCTAGATTCAATAGAGAAGTTCCTATGATGTGAACCAAATGACATCTCTTTTCCAATCCCTACTCATGGGAATTGAGATACATGTCATCTCTTTCCCTACAACTTCCATGTATACATCTTCTATTCCTAAATAGCTAGTACAACCCACTAGTAGCTTTTTTCCTAGACATGCAACTATGGCACAAGAACACGTCATGCATGCAAGCACCACATCATCAATTCATGCATGTTACTCATAAGTTATTTCTTGCATTAAATTTTGCATTGACAATCTATGTGCCGGTCACGTGCACACATATGTAGTTCACATTCACATTTTTGTTAGAAATGCCATTATTTTAACTACAATTCATTTTTTCTCTTTGTACTCCCTCCGTCTAGGTGTGTAAGTCATCTTCTGAAAACCAAATAATCCCAAAACACGTTGGCATGTTACATTAACTCCCTCCTCGTTTCTTGTTTCGTGACATATCAACCAATAAGAGATGTGGGCCGTGCATGCTTTCCCAAAACACAAGCACTTCTCCTTTGTTCTAGAATCTTTCGTATCATAATTGCCCAAACTTTTTTTTCTAAATGAATTTCCATTATTTGTTTTTTTACTTTATGCTTTACAATGTACAATCCCATGAATCTTAACCTTTTTATAAAACTAATTGATTTTGAATGAGATTAACTATAAGAACTAAATGAACATCTACATCATGCATATATGACTCAAAGCTTCACATGCTATAGTGTGTATTTATTCATAATTTGGTTTCCAAATCTCATGCGTTCAATGCATGTACCTTACTAGTTTTGAGTAGAGTAGCAAATTTCACGCGGCCGCGGGTATATCAAAATGCAGGGCCCATGCATCATTGCCTTTCGGTCGAACCTACATCCACAATTTTTTGTACTTATATCTCCACTGGTACTCGAACCCCAAATGCTCCCTCGTTCCCGTAAAACCAAGCGACCCACACATATTAAGGCGTCGACTCGAACTCAATCCCTCTCCCGTTTACTACTACGTGACCCCGCACGCCGTAGTACTCCCACAAACCCTACAGCCGCATGCATCATTGGTTTTCTTCAAGAGGATGAGGGAGAAGCAGATTTGTAGTGGAGGCTCTTTCAGAAAAAGGGATTTGTAGTGGAGGCCCCTACCCTAGGGTGACCTAGGTAGTTGCCGCACGCATCATTGGTTTTCTCTTTTCTTTATGCTCTTGCGCCCTAGAGTGAAATGATGGTTGCTTCGTCCGTCCAGCTTAATGCGGGAAAGATGGGGCTTTGTGATTTGACCCCTCATCGCTCATTTACTACTACTCCGGCGCTACGACCGGGGTGCCTCCAAGTCCAACTGCTGCTCCGAATTGTAATTTGGTGCATCACACGTGGAACAAGACGGTGGATGAGCCACATGTCGGCCAAAGGGGTCATGTTAAGTGTGTCACCATTTCATGTGCGGACTGACCCTGCTTGAGTTGCTACGCCAACATGACAGCAGCAACCTACCACTTGGTTTTGCTCCTCGGTGAATCCCGACTATGTTGATATAAAAATATACGTATTGTACTACCCTCCCCATCTCAGTTTATAGGGCGCACACGTAGTTCTCGGTCATCCATTTGACTAACTAAATATGAGTTACTATGTCAGAAAAAGTATATCATTCGATTCTTAAGCGGATGTAGTTTCTAAACATATATTGTTCATCACATATATCTCTACTCCTATAAAAGACTCAGTTGGTGATGATGGTGTGTCTGTCATCCGTCATTTCTGACCATTAGATCTACATCTAATGGTTGCGAGGTAAGTTGTGGCATTTTTGCAACAATAGCCCACTTCTCTGCTCCAATTTGAAGAAAACCCCTTATTATCTTGAAAGCAACCACATCCCTCCCTCGCCTCATCAAAACAATCTGAGAAATATATTTTGAGTGAAACGTAATATATTTTTCGTGGTATATATGTATATCAAAACAAGAGTGTTTTCTTTCAAGTTTGTGAACAAGTACTACTCTACTTTGGATCCGTTGCAATGCATGGGCACATTGCTAGTAGCCAATTAAATTCTTAACCTAGAATGACGTGCATGCCCCGTAAACTGATACAGAGGAAGTACTAGTAAAAATGAGGTGATTTTACTAAGCGATGGGCGGGGGAGCATGGCCTATCATGCGGTCCCACGTGTCATGATGTACCAAGGCGATGCGTGTGTCCCTCTTGAGGCAGAAGCAATACTATACGTGGTTTTCTTGAAGGAGATGGCGGTGAAGCGAAGTGTGAAATAATGGTTGCTTCATCCGTCTGGGAAGGTGCGGCATTGTGATTTGACGTCTCATTGCTCATTACTACTACTGGGGCGGTACGACTGGGTTGCGCCCCCTGCTGTTCTACACTGTTAGTTGGTGCATGACACGTCGACCCGGTTGCTATATGTCCCACATGTCAGCGAGAGGAAGTACAAAATTCATGAAAGCGAGCGTCGACTGAGGAGTACAAGACACGGCTTGGTTTTTGCTACTTCGCTCGATCCATCGATACAAACCCGGACTAAAAAAGGCGAGGGCGGGTCTTTTCCCACGCGGCAGGCAGGGGAGTTTGGCATAGTCTGTTCGAGGCAACGGGACAGGAAGGGAAAAAGGCAAATAAAGGTTGAGCGACTTAGTTTTGGGAAAAATATGATTTTACTAAGTAGGTACCCACTATGGAGGTAGTATACTACCTACTACTCCCTCCTTTCCGGTTTATAGGTCTCATCTAAAAAAATTCATTTTGCCGTATTATAAGTCAATTCTACTAGTAGTAGTAGTACCATCACATGTAGCCCGATGCAAGCATTGCCAAGAGAAAACTCACCAATGCATGTAGAAGTTCATGGAAATTTAGTGGTCATGCATGAATTCGTTCTAATTAATGCCTCGGTAAACATAGCTTCTTGAGAAAAACGAGCGTACATTACTTGTGCAAACTACGAAATTAATTCTACCACTCACCGTCTACCTTGGTTGGAGAGATTTTGAAATTGAGCCATAAACTGGAAAGGAGGGAGTAGTAACATAGCCTAGGGTAGCTTGCTGCACCACAGGCTCGAAGGAAATTGCTGTAGTAGTACTACTCCTATATACTACTCCAAGGAAATTGAGCCATAAACTGGAAAGGAGGGAGTTCTACTAAAGCACATATATTCCAAACAATATGATAATCTCTCTAACCAAGGTAGGGACGACGAGTAAACGGAGGGAGTAGTAAAATTTTCTCCTCGTCCTGCGAGCCACCGCACGCGTGGGCGAGGGAGCGGGTGTAAGGCGTAGTACTACTACCTCCGTCCTGGTTTATAGGTCACCTTTGTAGTTCATGCCAAATTTTTACCAAATATTTAGCTAACAAAACGTTAATGCATGTCAACAAAAATTATATCGTTGGATTTGTATTTCAACATAGTTTTCAATGATATAATTTTTGGTAACATGCATGAATGTTTTGTTAGTTCAATCTATAGTCAAAATTTGACACAATATACAATGGGGACTAACAAACCTATATACAATGAGGAGTAGCAAGCAAGCTTCACCTCGTCGTGCGAGCCAGTGCACCCGTGGGCGGGGGAGACGGTGTATTAAGCAAGCTCATCCTCACTCTGCGAGTTGACGGGACACATCAAAAGTAATACGTACAGAGCATCTTGAGTGTATAGAACCTTGCCTCTAAGGTAGGCCCCACATGGTTTGCCTCTTTTTAACATAACGTGTCAAGTCACAATTTGTTTGTTCCCCCGTAGTAGACGATCCTCCATCAAGTGGACAACCAGTACATGTGTCAAATTACCACGTGGGCTACCTTTTCGTACAGAAATGAGCTCCACCGTGTACCCGCGCGGGTGTGGTTGGGAAAGATACAAGAGTACGTGCGCCGTGCGTGCACCTCTTCTCTTCGTGCACGTCCCCCACCTACGTGGGTGTGTGTGAGAGAGATAAAAACCTAGACATAATGCATCGTCCATCCCCATGCCTCCAACTAGTCCGACCACCAGTCACCACCACGCCCCACTCCTCCTCACCTTATCTCTCATCTTTCTCGAGACTAGCAATGTGCCCGTGCGTTGCAACGGATCCAAAGTAGAATAGTACTTGTTCACAAACTTTAAAGAAAACACTCTTGTTTTGATATACATATATACCACTAAAAATATATTACGTTTCACTCAAAATATATTTCTCAGGTTGTTTTGATGAGGCGAGGGAGGGATGTGGTTGCTTTCAAGAGAATAAGGGGTTTTCTTCAAATTGGAGCAGAGAAGTGGGCTATTGTTGCAAAAATGCCACAACTTACCTCGCAGCCATTAGATGTAGATCTAATGGTCAGAAATGACGGATGGCAGACACACCATCATCACCAACTGAGTCTTTTATAGGAGTAGAGATATCATTTTTTGATGAAATTCTCGAGATACCATTTTTCCGATAAAATTCTCGAGATATCATTAGTTTTTACACATGGGATTACTCCTGCATGGGTCACTCACAACAGTTGTTTTGTAAAAAAAATGCATCTTGATGTTCCCTGCAATGCATGGGCATCTTGTTAGTCCATGAAAACAACACATGGCCTAATTTCACGACGAACGAGGGATTTGAGTCTGCTGGGAGGGGTTGTTTGGATTTTTCCCGGGGTAGCCAAAATATTGGCAACCCTTTTGTCCACCGGTGCCTTTGACTGAACGAGGAATGGCTCGGGTGCCCATGCATCCTCCAGCGCGCACGTTGGAGACGAGCTCGCACGAGCTGTGCTTTTTTGTCCCACCACGCCGCCCGAGCCGGCCGCAGACCGACCAGCGACCCGCATATTACGCCATCCAACCATAGCCGCACACATTCTGATAGCAACTCAACCAACTGGACGAAATTCATGCAAACACGACGATATTTCTCATAAATAATGACAGAATTCATGTAAAATACCATATTTTCATACAAACATGATGGATTTCATTACATTCAAATCAACTAAGCGGTGCTAGTTCTGGACAGCACAGGTATATAATACCTGGCCTAAATGGTCGCTCGCCGATCCATTTGTGTTCCTCATGTCTGGCAGCACGATCACCGGACTGCCGGGAGCCCCGGAGGTATATGCTTCAATGCGAAGGACGGCTCGCTTCCCCGCTGCCCAACTGATATGGTTGGCTGATACCCAAGATGATGGTGGAAGGGGGCTTCTTCGCTTCCATGGAGCCCATGCGGGGTCGACGAAGGTCCTCGCAACAAAAGGATCCGGCAAGACACCTGCTATGTACGCCGGCGTCGCCTCTGAGGTGGACTTCATGGGACCCAAGCGGCGGCGACCTCCCGTGTTCTACTTCTCCTTGATGATGGCGGCGGACGTGGAGGCGCTGGCCACCGACTCGTCGCTCTCCGCTCACCCGGCTTCTATCTCTGCTTGCATGCCGCGACCGCTGACAGGGGAGTCTCGGCCACAGAAACGGGAGACGCGGTCGCAGACACGGGAGGCGCGGTATGAGGCGGTGGCGTGGACGGCAGCGACGACGCCCGTGCACCGCTCCTCGTCGAGCTGGCCTGGAGCGGCGAGTTGCTAAACCGCGCGCTGGCTTGAGGCGGCAACTGGCTTCGTCGGGCGAGGGGAGGGAGGTGGATCAGCGAGCTACATAGCTCGTATCCGGCAGGCTCGGTGGGCCACCCAGACGGCTTGGATGCTGGATAACTACTCTTTGTAATCCATTGTAAGAGTGGACAAAATGGTGAACGAGGAGATAGGGGAGCGGCGAAGGGGTGCGATTCCTGGCTGGAATTTGGCCTCGTTTAAATAGTAGATTAAATAGACGGCGGACGGGAGGAGCTCGGCCGGCGTTCCGTTTAATGCCAGCCCGGTCATGAATGGACGTGTGTCCAGAGTGGGTTTCTCGGCTTCCACACGGGTTTCATGGAGGCGTTTGAATGCGGTAAGGAGGCGTGTTCAGCCGGGCGTGCATCAAGTGGCGCCCTCCACTCTAACGTACGACACCGCGCTGTTCTTCCACTGACGTGTGGGCTCTTTGGGCACATGGCCTGCATGTCAGTGACCCAACGCAGGTAGCGCACGACAGAGGAACTTTTGGTGGGCCAGGACGGTCAGAAGCGGGCATTTATAAACCGATGATTGTTCATTGAGTGTGACGTCATCTATTTCATCTAGATAAGCCTACTATATAATGTAAGAGAATTTTAAAATTTTCATATATACGTTGATAGCGCGTTCGATACGTTGTGATTCATAAAGACCGCTGCAAACATCAATGTTCTGCTTATCACAGACAAGATTGATTAAACCTTGCAAAAAAAGATAAGATTGATTAATACCCGTAACAATCCATGTAGTTAACAAAGAGTGCATGCACGTATAGGTTGAGCGTGTGTCTTGCGTCGTGTGCGGTGTCGCCGGTGTGCATGCAGGCGTGCGAGTGTTGCGTGCGTGCATGTGTACGTTTCAGTGTTCCATGCAGGTGTGCGTACGTGCGTGTGTTCGTGAGTGCATGTGTACGTGTCAGTGTTGAATGCCTGCATGCGTGCGTGTGTTGTGTACGTGTCAGTGTTGCATGCCTGCATGCGTGCATGTGTTCGTGCAAGTGTTGCGTGCGTGCATGTGTACATGTGGGGTCAGGCTACACGTCAGTTGACTGACTTTTTCATCTCTGGTCAGTAGATTTTCCAGCCGTTGGATACGAAATCAACGACCTGCAGTTTATCTTCAACCTCCACCCCGGAGCCGCTAGCCACCACTGGCCGCGGCCGGCCCGCGCGGCCTCGCCGCCCCGAAACCACTCCCCACCACCGGCCCGCTGCCACCCCGGCCATCCCTCTAGCCCCCCCCCCCCCCCCCAGCCCCCCCCCCCCCCCCGCGCGCGCCGAGCTTTCTCTCCGGCGATCCCCACGCCACCGCCCAATCACCATGCCCCGCCATCACCGGCGACTGCCAACCAGAGGTCTCACGACATCGAATCCCCACCGACCACTAATTTATTACCATTTCCGTCCTTCATATACGTGCTGACGGGTGGGCCCTATGGTAATGTGCGCTGCTGAATGTGGACCGTTTGACTGGTCAATTGATCGTGTCATCAACAAATTACGGAGCTGTATGGTGATCCAATGACCCTATGATCACCCTAAAATGTATTTTATTAACACAGTACAGACTCAAACTACCATTTCTTTCTTTCATATACGCGCTGATAGGTGGGCCCCACGGTTACGCGCCCCGATGGTGCAACACTAGTTGCGCCACGTGAATGTTTGACTGGTCAATTGATTGTGTCATCAACAAAATACGGAGTTGTACAGGTGAGCCAGTGACCATATAATCACGACATGTATTTTTTTAACATGGTACAGACGCAAGCGTTCATATATATGCGCAAGCACTCACCGCTATAAGCGCACACACGTAGACCCTACCCCTATGAGCACCTTCGAGAGAGTGAGCCAGCATATGATCTTGAGATTTTACGAAGTCACCATAGGTGCCTCGTAGTCGAGTGAAACATCTCCTCCCACTGAATGCATATCGCCAGAAAAATACTGAAATTAATCCAGGATAAATGTGAGCACCAGGACTTTAACCCTGGTGGGCTCGAGAAACCACTGTCCTCCTAACCATCCAACCACAGGTTGGTTAGCACCACAAAATGTATGTGCTAACCGTGATGTGCTTATTCTGAAGTCGAGTGACCATATCGTGCTTTTGCTTCAAATACAATGACCGTAAGTGTCGTCAACAAAATACGAAGCATGCATCATATACAATGTCTGTCAGTGTCATCAACAAAATTCGGAGACGTATCGTGAGCTAGATACCGTATGATCACCACGAGAATATATACGGTGACCGTAATGAGCATATTCTGAACTCCACCGACAGTATAGTGCTTTCACTTGAAATACAGTGACCGTCACGAGTGAATGTGTCATGGGCATGCATACTTTTAGAGGGCCGAGAGATAGTTTGTGTGCGTACGTGAAAGTGGTGTAGAAAGAGGGGGTGTCCGGTGGAGACAAGGAGATATATGCCCTTCATTTCTCTTTTCCATGACTAATATTTTAGGAGAAAATATAAACATTCACAATGCAGAACAAATATTTTTGGATGCACCATGCAATTAACTTTCATGTATTAGTCGCCGATTGCGTGTGTGGTGTGGTGGGCACTTCATTTTCTAGTTGGGGTGGGCACATCATTTCTAGTTGTGGTGGGTCAACATGAGGACTCGTGGGTCAGTTCCATCCTGCACCACATAGGTTGGACCGAGACACATTATACGAAGATCCATGTGGAGGACTCGGCGTACAACATGAAGCTACCAGAGTCGTGGAGGACTCTATCCCCACTGGTGATAAGCCGACTATATATGATTTGTAACCCTAGGCCCCGAGTATGTTATAGAAGCTTGGGGGCTAGTTCGTCGATAGTATACACACACGCACAATGCCTGGTATTCACATGTACTTTGTACACACCCCTATCACTAATATATAGTACCAGGAGTAGGCTTTTTCCTCAACTACAAGGGTCCGAACTTGGGTAAAACCTTGCCTCGTATTACCATCCAGCCTAACAGTCAGGGATATCCTACCGAATGATCTGATGGAATCATATCTGCCAACTACTAAGAGAGAGGTGTGTCTGTGGGGAGGGGGATGTGTGCGAGAGAGGCCTAAAAATAATGTGCATGCGGGAGACACGTAGGCACATATATGTGCGTATAGAGGGCTAGTAGAGACCGTGCGTGTGTATATATGCATGTGAGAGAAATAGTGTTTTCCAACTGAGATTAGTGAAAAGAGTGGTACATAGTAGTCAGAAAGAGAGAGAGGCAGAGAGAGTGTATGCGTGAGACACCCCGACACACCGGGAGAGATTGTGAGCATGTGTGAAAGAGAAATGCCAATGTATATAAAGTGTGTGCACTTATGCGTTAGATAGAGAGATATATAGCATGTTTGTGAGAACGGGTCGAAGCATAGTGCATCTACGTGTAAAAGGAGGTTCTACGCATTAAATTAAAATATAAATGGCATTATTATTTTTGGATGAGATCATGAATTTTGCAATTTGCGTATGAATGAAAATTGGTCTATCAGACACCCATACTCTATTGAATTCTAACATGTTCATGTGTTTATTTCATATTATCGATCCATAGAGTGAGAGCGGTTTGAAATACATGCAATGCATTGCTTTTGGAATTCATATATAAACATTAATTCACCCGCAAAAAAATATAAACATTAATTAGTGCACTCCATGTTGTTAGTGTGAAGCACTTTATACATTTGTCACTTACATGGATACATTCCAAATTGCTAGCTATGAAATAGAATACATGTTGACTTCAACATAAAGGGGGTTTCGAAGATTCGAATTCATAGGAAGTGCGTTCATCTATTTGAAACCGAGATAATGGCATTTGTAAATCATATCTAAAAGGGGCATCAATCTTTGTTGTGCGTTTGAACATGCTATATATTCATGCGCATGTCTAACTATTTTTTTTGTAACCAAGCAGATTATATCTCGAACCATGCATGAACTGAGGTAAGTTGCATATTTTTTAATATATACTCGTGTACAATGTATATTCAAATGTACCCCATCCATTCGAAAATAATCGTAGTTTTAGGACTTTCAAGAGTAAATATTTGTGAAGTTTGACAAATCCTGAAAGTTCAATTCAAGAGAACTGAAAACCTTAATGCTTCTGCTCCCAAATATTGAACGAAGCGCCAAATAAGCCTCTGGTCCCCCGAAACCGTGCGAGACTAATCTTTGGTGGTAGGAAATTACTGTCCTGACTCTGGAACGTGTAGCCTATCGACCTGTTGTCCAATGGTCTAAACTGGGGTAGGTTTGTAACTTCACCAACATGCCAGTCTCAACCGCCTCCTAGAAGCATTCATACCCCGTGGGCGCCTAAACACCCATTCACTCGGCCGAAATCTACCCCTCCCACCATTTGGGACACCTAAGTTTACTGTCCTACCCCCTACCCGCAATATGTTCGAAATTTTAGATGGGGGCAAAGTTTGTAACTTTCCCCAAAATTCAAACAAGCGTGTCCCGAACCGAAATGTTGTTCACCCTTAGTCCCCCTCCCTCCGTTTCCCCATTCATACTCCGTGGGCGCCAAAACGCCCTCTCCACCAGCCGCGAAACCCCAGCCTCCTCCGTCCTCCACCCCATCGCGCCCAATCCACTACCGCCCTCCTCCATCAAGCCGGAGCCAGTACCCCGACGTCGTTGTCCAACGGAACCGCAACCATGACGCCTCAAGGACTTAGCAGCTGAAGCCGAGGCAGAGCTGCCTCCACGACGCCCACGCCGACGTGCGCCGTACCAGAACCACTTCGACCACGCCGTCCTGCGCCTCACCGCTGCCGCTCCGCTGTCGCAACCGTCCACCGCACCGGAGCTGTTCACGCTACACCGTCATTCGCCGCCTCGGATCTGGTTCCCCGCCGCCGATAGACGGCCACCGCACCACACTCAACAACTTGGCCATGGGTTCGTCCAAGGCTCCACCGTCCTCCACAACTTCTCGTTTCCAGCGAACCATAAGAACATCGTTGGAAAAATAGAAGGAGGACACAACACTGCCAATAGAAAGAGGTACTCCTCTTCCCTTTTTCATGCAAGTCTTATGTCTCTGCTCACACCGTATTCATCCCACGAAAGAAACTAGTTGAGCGCTTCGTACTGCATCTTCTTCGTGATAGTAAATGCACAAGGTTTCCTCCCATTTACTATTTCACCTTTGCTAGAGGTCAGTAGCCCGCCTGGATTTCAATTCAGGGTCAGTTGAATCATAATTAAAAGAAGCAGCACCCGCTTAGGCACGCAGAGTACCTAGTCCGCCTGTTCGCCGAGAAAGCGGTGCATCGGTGTCTATCATAGGGGTGTGGGGCGCAGGAGCTACTTGCGCCCGATCTAGAGGTCGGCGGGGCTTGAAGGGATGGCCGGGGCGGTGCCAAGCACGGCGGTGCGGTGAGGTCGAGGGGAGGGCGGAGGCAGGGGACTGGGCCAGTGGTCGCTGGCGTTTCGAGGAAGATCATAACACTGACTGGATGGAGGTAGATGAAGGCGATCTACCCGTTCTTTGTACATCGGACGGTGTAGAAAAAATGGACCGACCTATTTGTTTTCAGTCGACTGTTATTTTCATAGGACCACACCTTGTGGTGTGCTGGAGGAGCATCTGCATTTCCTAGCCATCCATGTGCTCATATTTGAAAATCCTAGAATCTAGTAATTTCGTGTGCCATGCATGTTGTAGAGCTATCATATGTCTCCCATCATTTATTTCTCACCGACCTGCTATCTGCTACCTTTACACTGTACTACTTGTGCACACACTTCACCCATACTCACACTATTGTTTTTTATGCATGGATATTTCAGACTCTGACGCAGTTTTGATGAATACAAAAAAGAAAAGATAGAAGTCGCTCAAGTGTAATTCAAAGATAAGAACTAAGCGTCTCAGCGCTCTAAAGGGTGCAGTGCCAGCAGATGGAGACAGTAAACGTAGCTCTGCAGTTGATGATCTCAATTTCCACACACAACCATCCCAGATGCTTGCTTTAACTTCGCGCTGTCAAATGTGGTTGCATGTTGCATATGGTGTCTAGCTTGTATTGCTTCCAATTTGGTTAAATTGCATCAGCTTACTTTACACATTATACCTTTGATAATGACATGCCCTCCTATTTTTGATACATACTACATATGTCTATTAACCATGTTCGTATATCAAACTAATGCTCTTTTGTATCCCTCATCAATCACTTATGATGAGACAGTCAGCCGAGTGGGTTACTGTGAGACGCGCTACTCGTTTAAAGAGTGCAGTGTCATCCTCCCCACATGATTCTCAAGAAACAGCAAGGCTAAATGAAGATAGTCAACGTAGCTCTCTATTTGATGACCGTAATTCCCCCACACCACCATCGCAGGTGCTTGCTCTTACTTGGCAGTGTGATATGTGGTTGCATGTTGCATATGGTGTCTACCTTGTAATGCTTCTAATTAGGGTAAATTGCATCTGCTTAGTTAACACATTATACCTGTGAATATGACATGCGTTCCTGTTTTTGGTATGTATTACGTCTTTGTATTAACCATGTTCTTAATCAAACTACTTTTCTTGTGTATCCCCATCAATCACTTCTGACGAGACAACTTCAAGTTGACAATGTAATATTGCTTGCATCTTTCATATCATTTCAAACATGTATTGCTTCTAATTTGTTGAAGTGCCACTTATATTGAGACACATCTAACTTGGTAGAGTGATTTTGGTTGGATCTTTCATATTGTGTCTAGATTGCATTGCTTCCAATCTGTTGAAATGCCTTCTGCTTAGAGTTTTTCGTACACATTCCATCCTCCTACAATGTGGTTGCCATACATAAAAGTTGTGTTCGTCGGTATCATGCATCAACGAATTTGGAAGTGCAAATTTCATTCCTTTTTCTTGTGTGTTTACTTGACAAGGCAAAATCTAAAAGGACGAAGGCACGGAATGATGCTGGTCCTCTGGAGCAACCGAAACAGATGATCTCTACAGATTCTCCTGCTAGTCCTACTGCAGTGCAAGTTCCAAATCTCATCTCCCTACTCCACAACCCCAGGTGCTTGCTCTAACATGGCAGTGTGATACTGGTTGCATGTTGCATATGGTGTCTACCTTGTAATGCTTCTAATTAAGGTAAATTGCATCTGCTTAGTTAACACATTATACCTGTGAATATGACATGCGTTCCTGTTTTTGGTATGTATTACGTCTTTGTATTAACCATGTTCTTAATCAAACTACTTTTCTTGTGTATCCCCATCAATCACTTCTGACGAGACAACTTCAAGTTGACAATGTAATATTGCTTGCATCTTTCATATCATTTCAAACATGTATTGCTTCTAATTTGTTGAAGTGCCACTTATATTGAGACACATCTAACTTGGTAGAGTGATTTTGATTGGATCTTTCATATGGTGTCTAGATTGCATTGCTTCCAATCTGTTGAAATGCCTTCTGCTTAGAGTTTTTTGTACACATTCCATCCTCCTACAATGTGGTTGCCATACATAAAAGTTGTGTTCGTCGGTATCATGCATCAACGAATTTGGAAGTGCAAATTTCATTCCTTTTTCTTGTGTGTTTACTTGACAAGGCAAAATCTAAAAGGACGAAGGCACAGAATGATGCTGGTCCTCTGGAGCAACCGAAACAGATGATCTCTACAGATTCTCCTGCTAGTCCTACTGCAGTGCAAGTTCCAAATCTCATCTCCCTACTCCACAACCCCAGGTGCTTGCTCTAACATGGCAGTGTGATACTGGTTGCATGTTGCATATGGTGCCTAGCTTGTATTGCTCCTAATTTGTTAAATTGCATCACCTTAGCTTGCACATTATACATGTGAATATGACACGCCTTCCTATTTTTGGTACATACTACATCTACCTATCACACCATGTTCTTACATCAAACTACTATTCTTGTGTATCCTGCATCTATCGTTTAGGATGAGACAGTCACGCCCGCGGGTTAGTATGAGACACGCTACTCTTATAAAGAGTGCAGTTTCATCCTCTCCACATAATTCTCAAGACACAGCAAGCCTAATTGAAGATATTGAACGTAGCTCTGTACTTGAAGACCGCACTTCCCCTACACCACCATCACAGGTGCTTGCTCTAACTTCGAAGTGTGATATGTGGTTGCATGTTGCATACGATGTCTAGCTTGTAATGCTTCTAATTAGGGTAAATTGCATCTGCTTAGTTTACACATTATACCCGTGAATATGACATGCCTTCCTATTTTTGGTACACACTACATCTATGTGTTAACCATGTTCTTACATGAAACTACCTCTCATCTGTATCCTGCATCAATCACTTACGATGAGACACCTTTATTCGTTGCATATTGCATATTATTTCTAGCCTGTTGCGATGTATTGCTTCTAATTTGGTCAAATACATTTGTTAGGCCACCCTTTTAATTTGGCAGAGTGATATTGGTATCATCTTTCATATGGTTTCTAGCTTGCATTGCTTCTAACTAGTTCAAACAACTTGTGCTTAGTTTACACTTTATACATCATACATGTCAATATGTCATGCCGTCCTGTGTTTCATACATATTCCATCCTCCCATCATGCGGCTGTCTTACATGAAAGTAGTGCTCGTCAGTATCATGCATCAATGAGTTCTGAAGAGCAAATTTATTCCTTTTTTCTTGTGCGTTTGACTTGACAAGGCAAAATCAAAAAAGAGGAAGGAAAAGAGTAAGAAAGACGATGATGGTGGTCCTCTACAACAACATAAACGAAGCATCTGTACGGATTCTCCTTGTACTGCTAGTGCATTACAAGTTCCAAGTCTCTGCTCCCCAACTCCACCATCCAAGGTGCTTGCTCTAACTTGACAGTGTGATATCTGGTTGCATGTTGCATATGGTGTCTAGCTTGTATTGCTCCTAATTAGTGTAAACTGCATCTGCTTAGCTTACACATGATACGTGTGAATATGACACGCTTTCCTGTTTTTGGTACATACTATATCTGTCTATCACACCATGTTCTTACATGAAACTACTCTTCTTGTGTATCCTGCGTTAGTCACATATGATGGGACACCTTTAAGTTGGCAGTGTGATATTGGTTTGCATCTTGAATATGATTTCTAGCATGTAGTGCTTCTAGTTTGATGAACGCCACCTATGATGAGACAATTTTAACTTGGCAGAGTGATATTGATAGCACCTTCCATATGGTGTCTAGCTTGCAGTGCTTATAATTTGTTGAAGTGCCTTCTGCTTAGTAACCACATCATAGGTGTGAATTTGTCAAGCCCTCCAGTTTTTCATACATATTCCATCCTCGTATCATGACTTTGCCTTTCATCAGAGTAGTGTTCGTCAGTATCATGCATGAATGAGTTCTGAAGAGTGAATTTTATTCCTTTTTCTTATCGGTTTGACCTCACAATGCAAAATCAATAAAGCGGAAGGAAATTGGTAAGGCATTGGATGATGGTGGTCCTTCCGAGCAACTGAAACGGAGGGTCTCTACAGATTCTACTCCGCCATCCTCCCAACAAGATTCGCAAGACAACGCAAGACTAGACAGTCAACGTAGCTGTGTAGATGATGAGCACATATCCCCTACTCCACCATCACAGGTGCTTGCTCTAACTTGGCACTGTTATATGTGGTTGCATGTTGCGTATGATTTCTAGCTTGTATTGCTTCTAACTTTGGTTAATTGCATCTGCTTAGTTTACACATAATGCTTGTGAGTATGACATGTGTTCCTGTTTCTAGAACATACTATATCTGATCACACCATGTTCTTACATCAGACTACTATTCTTGCATATCCCGCATCAGTCACTTATGATACGACACCTTTAAGTCGCCACTGTGATATTGGTTGTGTCTTGCATATGATTTCTAGCATGTACTGCTTCTAATTTGTTGAAATGCTAGACAATTTGAACTTGGCAGAGTGATATTGGTTGCACCTTTCATATGGTGTCTAGCTTGCAGTGCTTCTAATTTGTTGAAATTCCTTCTGCTTAGTTACCACATCTTAGGTGTGAATATGTCACGCCGTCCTATTTTTCGTACATATTCCATCCTTGTATCATGTGTTTGCCTTTCATCCGAGTAGTGTTCATTAGTATCATGCATGAATGAGTTCTGAAGAGCAAATTTTATTCCTTTTTCTTATAGGGTTGACTTCACAATGCAAAATCAATACAGCTGAAGGAAATTAGTTCGGCAGTGGATGATGGTGGTCCTTCGGAGCTACTTGAACAGAGGGTCTCTACAGATTCTACTCCGCCATCCTACCAACAAGATTCACAAGACAACACAAGGCTGGACAGTCAACGTAGTTGTGTAGATGATGAGCACATCTCCCCTACTCCACCATCATTGGTGCTTGCTCTAACTTGGCACTATTATATGTGGTTGCATGTTGCGTATGATGTCTAGCTTGTATTGCTTATAACTTTGTTGAATTGCATCTGCTTACTTTACACATAGTGCCTGTGAATATGAGACCTGTTCCTATTTCTAGAACATACGTGTAGATGATGAGCACATCTCCCCTACTCCACCATCATAGGTGCTTGCTCTAACTTGGAACTGTTATATGTGGTTGCATGTTCCATATGATGTCTAGTTTGTATTGCTTCTGATTTTGTTGAATTGCATCTGCGTAGCTTACAACTTATACCTGCAACGATCACTTGCCCATAAGACACATTTAACTTGGGAGTGTGATGTAGGTTGCATCTTGCATTGTCTTCTAGCTTGTACTGCTTCTAATTTCTTGAAATGGCACTTACGACAAGACACTTTTTACCTGATAGAGTGATATTGGTTGCATGTTCATATGGTGCCTAGCTTTCATTTCTTCTAATTTTGTTGAAATGCCTTCTGCTTACTGTTTTTCATACATATTCCCTCCTCCTATCGTATGTCTGAATATGCAATGTTGTCTTATTTTTGTATATATTCCATCCTCCTATCCTGTGCTTGCCTTACATCAAAGTAGTGTTCGTCTGTATCATGCATCAACAGTTATGCAGAGCTAATTTTATTCATCTTCGTTTGGTTTTGACTTCATAAGGTAATATCATCAAATAGGAAGGAAAAGAGTAAGTTAGGGGGTGTTGGTGGTCCTCCGGACCGACGCAAACAGAGACTCTCTAGATTTGCCACTGCTACTGTTAATGAAGTTGAAGTCCCAAGTCTACATGATGAGTTCATCTCCCATACTCCACCATCGCAGGTGCTTGCTCTAAGTTGACAGTGTGATAATTGGTTTCATGTTGCATATGTTGTCTAGCCTGCATTTCTTCTATTTTGATTAAATTGCACCTGCTGAGTTTATACATTATACATGTGCATATGACATTCCTTTATGTGTCTAGAATACACTGCATCTATCAATCATACCATGTTCTTACATCAAAGTACTATTGTTGTGTATCCCGCATCAGTCACTCATGATTGGACGCTTTTAACATGGCAGTTTGATAGTGGTTGCATCTTGCATTGATTTCTACGTTGTACTGCTTCTAATTTTTCGAAATCCCACTTATGACAAGACACTTTTAACTAGGCAGAGTGATATTGGTTGCATCTTTCATATGGTGTCTAGCTTGCATTACTTCTATTTTCTTGAAAATCCTTCTGCTTAGTGTACACATCATAGCTGTCAATATGTCACGACGTCCTGTTTTTCTTACATATTCCATCCTCATACACTTGTCTTACATCAAAGTAATGCTTGTCTGTATCATGCATCAATGAGTTCTGAAGAGCGATTTTATTCTTTTGTGTTGTGGGTATGCCTTGACATGGCAAAGTCAAAAAAGATAAAGGAAAAGAATATAGTAGGGAATGGTGTTACTCGTCGGGCGAAACGGAAAAGGATCTGCCCTCGAGATTCTACTGGTACTTATAGTGCAGTAGAAGGTCCAAGTCCACCGGCTAAATCTACAAACACAGTATCACCTGCTCCACCAGCTGCAACATCCGCTTCAACTGTACCAGCATCTCAATGAGTTATTCGTTCGTTTGCTCCGGAACTGGCCAGTTCCCAAGCTGCATTCATACCTAACACCACTTCCGAAGCACTGCTGACACAACAGGACTTGGCAAGATCAGATGAACCTCATGAGCATCAACACCAAGACGGTACCTGACCGAGTCAAGTTGCACTTGCATGCTCCTTTATATGTACTCTCACAGTTTGATGTGCACTAACACTTTCCATATTCGTTGTTGAACTAGCACCACAGCGCAAGCGGAAACAGACATTAGTGATAATGCTTGACAGATTACCAAAATCTAAAGGAGGAAGAATGGAGATCCATTTTGAGGCAGGTTTAAAAAGGCCACGTGATGCTACAGAGTCAGCCAAGTTAGTATCAGAGGCAGCCATTGCCGTTATGTGTCATGCACATATCCTCCCAATGTGGATCCAGTACAGGAATGAGAAAGACAATACCCAGTTTAACACCTTCCTTGACTATTTATCCGTAAGTAATGTTATTCATCCCAATTTATAATATTGTCTTGATCTGTGCCATACTTTCTAGCTTCCTCCTAATAAGACTCACATTCTTTTTTAACAGATGAGGTTCAAGTTGGATTCGAAAGATAATGCAACTAAACAAGCATGCACTCATGTTTTTCAATCTGCTCTGCGACAGTATCGGTGCCACCTTAGAAAATCTCACTTTGAAGGCAAGGATAACTATGAAATTTCCCAAACATCTCCAGTGGAATATATTATAGATGAAGACTGGACATCCCTTGTTAAACACTAGTCTGGTCCAAAGTATCAGGTAGGGTATATGTATTTGATCAGACCACATATTTAACTTGTATTTATGTATGTGCCTTACAAGTGTATCTTCTTCTAGGCTAACTATTTGAAGAACAAGACCAACCGTTCTAAAGTGAAATTCCAACAGACAACAGGATCTCATAGCTATATTGCACACTGCGAGGCTCTTGTAAATAGCTGCTACTTCCTTCTTTTTTCTATGCCATATTACCGTATCTATGTTGACTTGTTCCAAATACAGAGGAAAACCCGTGCGGACCAAAAAGAACCTGAACAGAATGCAGTGCAAATATTCAAGGATTGCCACACCAGCAAGATAAAAGACATGAGCATACCAGTTCAGGCCGCGGTTGTAAGTCCTTACTCCTCCTGCCTTTGAACTAATTAGTATTGTGATGTGTTCATTTAACTGCTTGGTTTGCAGCCAATGTCAGTTACTCTGTTCACTTTTATACACAGTTGTCTTAACGTATCTTTTCACCTTACATGGTTTAAAAGAGATGAAGGATATTCTTTTGGTCTTGATATGTAATCTAGTTGTGATGTTCACATGCGCACACAATGATAGAATAGCCTGTTTGTTTTATATCTGTTTGCCCATGATATGAATGATGTCATACTATGTTCATCCTACTTTATACCATGTCTCTTTATCCCTAGATGTCAACGAATGTGAGGAAATAGACAATAGAGTAGGCATGCTACATGGACATATGTTCTGAAAGTGATTTTATTATGTAGTTGAAACTACAATACATGCTAATGTATTACAGTAGTTCACCAAAATAAGTTATGTATAAACGTGGAACCTACTTTTTTTGTTTTTGTCTCATTAGTAACTTATCTGGCACACTAATCTACAAGTTCAAACTTTCAGCAAGCTATGGAACAAATGATTGAACAGCCACAACCACCTGAAAGTGACGAGGCTACCACAGGCACAATGTCACCTCTTGCTGTAATGCGTCAGTATCTCTCCACTAACAGTGCAAAAAGCACCTTCCTGCGTAATTCTGGGTTGGTTGTCAAGGTAACCTCGTCCGAATCGCCTACTGAACAAAATCTTCCGATTAGATAGAGTGATATATCTGTGCTCCAGACACAAGTCCAATCCCTAATGGACGTTTTGTCGGAAACAAAAATAGTGGTTGACAAATGTCGTGAAGATATGAATGATTTTGTAACCTGACTATCAGACATTTTCTTTGTTGTTCAAGAGCAATGGCTGAAAAAAGGGGAAGATCGTGCTGCTCCATCAGATTCTACAGCCTGAAACATAAGCACTCAGGTCAAATGATATGTGCTTATATACATCTGATGGTGTTTTTATCTGCAAGGACTGTAAACTGTATGCCAACAGGCCTTTTGTTGTATGGTTGGAATTTATTTTGCTGTGATACATCATTTATGATGCTGCCAAAGGCTGCAGTAATTACGACGCTATTTTTGTATAGTGTAGGTTTATCTTAGTAATGTATTCGGCCGAAAGCTTCGTAGGATCCCAACATGCCAACATTCATCGGGCCCATTCCAATTGGGCTAAAAACGATTTTGGGCCGAAATTTGCATGTAGCCCACTAAAAATATCTGGGCCTAAATCAGCATAAGCTTTCATATTTTTCTGGTAGGTCTATGCCTATAGTGGGCCTTTAACAGGCCTGAATATAATTTGGGCCCTCGGTAATAATAGGCCGTTTACATGTGTAAATATCTCGAGCCCATAAAAAACATGGGCCTTTAATAGGTCGAAAGTAAGATTGGGCCCTGATTGTGCCAAATAACCCACTGGTCTTAGCAGGCCGAAATGGTGGCCCATTTACAATGCGGATCGTCCACATGCCGAAATTCAGACGGGCCGTAAATGCGCCGACCTACTACACGGGCCTTTAACAGGCCGGAAGTTCAATCAGGCTTGATTAGTGTCATTTTTATATGGGCCATTAGTAGGCCCAATGTGGCATTGGGCCACATATGGCCCATGGATTTCGTCCAACGTTAACAGGTCGAAAGTCACAACAGGCTGAAAGTGGCCCAAATCTATAGTGGGCCTCTAACAGGCCGAATGTCAGACATGGCCGAATATGAACCCTATCCTTCACGGTCGTTTATGGGCCAAAAGTTTCAATGGCCTATAAATGGGCCCCAATGAAGCAGGACCTTTAATAGGCCGGAAACACAACGAGCCGTAATTCGGCCAAAATTCTTAGCGGACTGTTAACGGGCCAGAAGTGACCATGTGCCGCAATGATGACAAGTTTAGGACTGGTCGTTGACGGGCCGATTTGACACTAGCCATATGGGCCTTAACTGAGAATGTTGGGCCTTTAGCTGGGTCGGCCCATTATAGCTGCAAAATCTTGTGGGCCTTTAATTGGGCCAGCCCATTATAGCCCACTAAATCTTGTGGGCCTTTAGTTGGGCCGGCCCATTATGGCCTGCTAAATCTTGTTGGCCTTTAGTTGGGCTGGCCCACTTAATCTTTATGGGCCACTTTTGGGCTGGTCCATGTGTCAACGTATCATAGGCACATCTCGCCCATTAGATGAGTGACACCTGTGCTAACGCGGAGCCGACACGTGGTTCTGTCAGCCAATGAGAATTTTACACGTGGAAAATTGGCATTGGTCGTGGCTGTTAGTGGTTTATCGGATCCAAAACCAGACCCGATAGCTTAACAGCGTCCCGTTACGGTGGATGCCATGTGTCGGTCACCCTCGATGGAAGCACTTCTATGACGCACGATTTATCGTCATGGAAGTGGACACTTCCGTGATGATAATTTTGGTAATGTCATGGAACACTTCTACGATGGCACAGGTATGACTATCTTGATTCTGTCATAAAATCGTCATGGATGTACATGCATGATAGAAAACGTGACCTACCGTGACAAACACGTATCATCATGGAAGTGTGTTTTTTTAGTGATATAGTTGGCATATGAACAAACCCCCTTTGACCCTCTTAGTAAAAAGAGTGGGATCGATATTCCCAATTTGAAAACCACGATCTTGTAACAACTCAGTAAGGTGCTCATACCACACACGTGGGGCTTGCTTAAGGGCATAGAGCGCCCTTTTGAGTTTGTATACATGAGTGGGGAGCTTGGGATCCTCGAATCCCAGAGGTTGTTTGACATACACCAACTCATTCAAAGGACCATTAAGAAATGCACATTTCACATCCATTTGTTGCAATTTAAAGTCATTATGAGAAGCATATGCAAGCAACATGCGAATAGATTCAAGATGAACAACGGGGGTAAAGGTTTCACCATAGTCGATACCCTCGAATTGGGAGTATCCTTGTGCCACCAATCTTGCCTTGTTTAGAACTACCACACCATTTGCATCTTGCTTGTTCTTGAAGATCCATTTGGTCCCAATGACATTATGTTCCTCCGTTGGCCTTGGCACTAATTCCCAAACTTGATTGCGCTCGAACTTGTTGAGTTCATCGTGCATAGCTTCAAGCCAATCCTCATCATCGAGCGCCTCATGTACCTTTTGGGGTTCAACACACGAAACAATCGCGTGATCCTCACAAAAGTTTGATAACTGTTTACAAGTAATTACCCCTTTTATCAAGCTTCCAAGCACATTCTCCATCACCTGTTGTTGACGCTCGAGCTTGGAAGCCACCTTAGCAGCACGATGCTCCACAAGTTCCTCAATGGGCATTTGAGGATCATCTTGCACATCTCGAGCACCATCTTGAGTTAGCTCTTGATCTTGAGCTTGCTCTTGATCTTGAGCACCGTCTTGAGCTTGCTCTTGATCTTAAGCTTGCTCTTGATCTTGAGCGAGCTTGGAGGCATGAACTTGATCTTGGGCATCATTTGGTGCATCACCATCTTCATGGGGTTGGTCTTGCCCTTGATCTTGCTCATTGGGTTGAGGGCCTTCACTTTGTTCTTCGGAAGTGAGTGGGTCTAGCGTAGGTGATGGATCTACTTGAGTAGAGCATTGTCCTTCTCCTTCGGCCACAAGGGGTTCCTCAATGGGGAGTATTTGACCAATCCCCATTCTTCTTATGGCTTGGGGAGGAATTTCATCACCTACATCACAAAGACCACTTTGCTCCACTTGGGAGCCGTTATTTTCATCAAACTCCATGTTACACATCTCCTCAATGAGTCCGGTGGACTTGTTGAGGACATAGTAAGCATGAGAGTTTGTAGCATAACCAACAAATATGCCCTCTTGAGCTCTAGGTTCAAATTTAGACAAACGAACACCTTTCTTGAGAATGAAACACTTACAACCAAACACCCGGAAGTACTTGAGGTTGGGCTAGTTGCCGGTAAGTATCTCATATGGAGTCTTTTTCAAGCCTTTGCAGAGGTAGAGCCTATTGGATGCATGACATGCGGTGTTGATGGCTTCATCCCAAAAGTTGTATGGATATTTGAATTCCACCATCATGGTCCTTGCCGCGTCCATCAACGTCCGGTTCTTCCTCTCCGCCACATCATTTTGTTGAGGAGTGTAGGGTGCGACATATTGGTGCTTGATCCCCTCGTCACTAAGAAACTCATCCAAGGTGTAGTTCTTGAAATCGGTGTCGTTGTCACTCCTAATCATCAAGATCTTTGCTTCATGTTGACACTGAGATTCATTTGCAAAGTTGATGACGGTTTGTTGAGTCTCACTCTTCCTCTCAAAGAAATATACCCATGTATATCTTGAGTAGTCATCCACAATCACCAAGCAATATTTTATTCCACCAAGACTATCAAAGGATGGAGGTTGAAAGAGATCCATGTGAAGGAGCTCGAAGGGCCTCTTAGAGTAGATCATAGTCGAGGGACAGTGATCCATTTCATGAAGCTTTCCTCCGATACAAGAACTGCAAGCACGGTCTTTGGAAAAACTCACATTTGTTAGTCCACGGACGTGGTCCCTTTTGAGGATACTTTGCAAAGATCTCATATTGACATGGGCTAATCAGTGATGCCAAAGCCACCCCACATCAACTTTAGCCATTAGGCAAGTCACGGTCTTAGTAGGTCGCTCCGAAAAGTTTGCCACATAGAGACCGTACTTGACATGCCCAAGAAAGGCTACTTTAAGAGTCTTGCTCCACAAAAGGGCCACGATATCAAGATCAAAGAATGTTGCAAAGCCCATAAGTGCAAGTTGACGAACGGAAAGTAAATTTTATGCAAGGGACTCAACAAGCATGACCTTCTCAATAGATAAATCTTGAGAGATGACCACCTTTCCAAGTCCCAATACCTTAGAAGTTGAGGCATCACCAAATTGGACATGGGTGGGCATAGATGGAATTGGATGCACATCCACCACCAAGTCCTTGCTCCCGGTCATATGATTTGTTGCTCCACTATCGAGCAACCATGACACCCCATCACAAGCAAACTCCTACAAGAGATCAATGCTTGGATTTAGGTACCCATTTTAATGGATTCTTTGATGTTAGCAATAAGGGTCTTAGGAACTTGTCGTGGAATTGTCACGGCAGATGTCCTTAGTGTCAGGACTTAGTCGCGAGGCCAACGCATCTATGTGGTAGCTTGAGAGGGGTTGAGCGGGACGAGAGATGCGATGTTTTACCCAGGTTCGGCCCCTCACGGTGGAGGTAAAAGCCTACGTCCTACTTCATTGATATTGATGATGATGATCACGGTTACAAGAGTGCTCTATCTTGAGAGCTATTGTCTAAACCTAACTTGTCCAACTCGTGGAACTTGTGAATCTTGTCCCCCCCCTTTTGGGGAGCCCTGCCCCTCCTTATATATGTTGGAGGGGCGGGTTACATGTAAGTCCTATTAGGATTAGGACTAGTCTATCTCTAATACAAACCGGATATAAGTCCAGGTCTTAACTCCTTGTAGGACAAGTATTCCTCATGCCTTTCCTCTTAAACCGGCCCACCATTAAACGTGAACCGGCCTTCTGGGCCTTGGGCCTTGTCATCCGTCTGTCCCGCACGCCGGATCACCAGCAAGTCATAATGATCAGGTGGGTTACTGGTAAACCGCCAGGTCAGGGCGGGTCGCCAGTAACTCTCCAAGTGTCAGCGGGGTCTTCAGATAAACCGCCAAGTCCGGCCGGGTTAACTTCCGGCTGGTTTACACCGCGGGGTATATCCCTGACATTATCCCCAAGTTTAGCTTGGATTTATTCATGGTAAACTTATGCGGCAAAATAAACACAAGAACAAATTTGACAGGTTATGCTCCGGGTTAAGAATTTTTGTAAACCGGTACCTGATCATCCTTAAGTCCTTGTTATTTCCTCCTTCTGAGAAATCCGGGTCAACAGACCAGCTTCATAATCAATTTGCCGACATTGGTTTGTCACCGAGAAATATTGTGAAGAATAACTCCTTTGACTCAGCTCCCAAAGCGCCAGTTTAAGAAATATGGGTCTTGAAATACTTATCTGATATTCAGCCGGTTTGAAGATGTAAAACTTGTCGGTTTAATATTACCAAAATGGCCGGTTTATAAATATTGATGGCACCGGGTCATAATTGTTGTCGACACCGGGTCATGTAATTGATCTTCCTGATTTGCTCAAAACTGATAAAATGAAGATGTTCCTCCTTTATATGCATAATACCTATAGCCCCCAAGTCTTAAGAGGAGAACATAGTGATAACCTAAGACTTGCTCCAATAAGTGTTTCAACCTTGAAGAAATCCGGTTTGTTCATCTCAAAACTGAATACTCCATATATGTAGCCCCCAAGTGCCGGGTTGTCATGTTTGCAGCAACCTGGGACTTCTAATTGCTTGATGCTCGTAAAAACTTCAACCAGTGTAGCCCCCAAGGGCCGGGTCATTATGCAATAATGAGCAGGGACTTTGTAAATATAATCTTGTAAACTTTGAACAGCAACGTGTAGCCCCCAAGGGCCGGCTTAGTAAGATAATACTGAACCGGGACTTGATATATATACTTTAATGAAAATAACATATTATAATGTAGCTTCCATCGTAGGGCTTGAACCCACGTCCACAAGGTTAAGAGCTTTGTGCTTTACCAACTAAGCAATGGATTCTTCAATATTATGGACAAAAACTTGTGTACCTTGAATTGTTGACAGGAGCAATTGGTAGCCCCCAAGGGCCGGCTCATTATAATATGATGAGTCGGGTCTTCAATAAGACTAGTAAAAAATGACTTTGCATTAGCCCCCAAGTGTCATGGTGCATGCTTGCAGCGACATGAGACTTGCATGTAATCTCAATTTGAATAATGTAGTCCCCAAGTGCCGGGTCATAAGCCTGCAGCGACTCGGGACTATTACTTCAATTGTAGAATAAATCATATCCTTTGATAAAATAATAGCCATTGCGCTAAAGAGACTTTGAAAACCTCAATAATACCGGTTATTTAATAACCATAATAAAATCTAGCCATGTTGGCTATTCAAGATAACATAATCCGGTATGAAAACCTTACTTATTCAACATCATAATGGAAATTCAGCCAAGTTTGGCTATTTGAATAATATAACCCAATGATTTATAAGAGCATGATTCCAATGGCGCAATCCAAATATATACTGGCGACTTATAGTCCAAAACCGGGCCGGTTTAACAAACCTGTTTCTGCATACAACAAATTTAAAGTGTCCTGGCGGTTTACCGCCGGACGGGTCATAACGCCCAACATATAACCCGGGTTTATAACCAAGGCTGCACTTAAGAATAATCAAATATGAAATATATCATACCTGTGACATTGAATCATATCATTGGTTTTACCAACTTTTTGTAGTAAAGGTGATAACCCCAATCTCGAGTACTGATAAGTCTTTCCATATTGTGCCGGTTTATGATAAAACCGGACCGGGTTATGATAGGCACTGGATTATCCATATGTAATACTGGCGACTTGTAGTCGAACCGGACCGGGTTAATAATCGCCGGATTATAATTGGTCATGTATTGACAACTTGTAGTTGAAGGTCAAGCCGGGTTAACAAACACCGGTTTACTCCATAATAAGATGGTAACATAAAATCAAACCGGGGAGATAGTCGCCGGATTAAGATTTGACCATGTTCCGCCAATTTTTAATTGACAGTCGAACCGGATTAACAATGTCGGTTTAAAAACACAACAGAAGTAAAAGGAAATATTTATCAAAGCAAATTGTGAAGCAAATGCAATGATAAAACTGTTTGCAAAAAGAGGCTTATTTGAGCTGATCAGATGGCGTTACCATGGTCGGACACGACCAAGCTCCCGATAGGTGTAGCTATGGTTCAAGTCAGCCAGGTCCCCAAATGAAACCGTGGCATTTATGCCGATCAAGTGGCATGGCAATGGTTTGGGTTCGACCAAGCCCCCAAGTGATTCTGTGGCCTTAGGCCGATCAAGAGGCATGAATGGTTCAGACGTGACCAAGTCCCCAAGTGATCTGGTGGCTCTCGCCCATCAAGAGGCGTGACTATGGTTCAGACGTGACCACAAGTCCCCAAGTGATGTTGTGGCTTTATGCCTATCAAAAGGTGTTGCTATGGTTCGGATACGACCAAGCCCCCAAGTGATCAATAATATGATAAGCCAATAAGGCAGGATACCCATGTTTGAACCGCGCATCATGGCAGTAGGTCCTCTTTGGCACCCTTTAACTTTTTGCAAGAGAAAAATTCTTCTTGAACCGGGATCTTGAACCGGATATTGAGAGCTTCAAAGCTTTGTGGGAGACATCTTTCCCTTGAACCGGATTTTAAACCGGAATCCTTCTTTTTAAGCCGGAAATTTTCTGACGGCCTTTAACTTTGCACCAATATGGCGGTTTAGGGTCTGCATTAAACAACTTTGCAAACCGGAGTAATTTCTCTTTTAAAGAAGGCAATATGTAA
Source organism: Triticum urartu (assembly GCF_003073215.2). Lineage (NCBI taxonomy): Eukaryota > Viridiplantae > Streptophyta > Magnoliopsida > Poales > Poaceae > Triticum > Triticum urartu. The sequence continues at coordinate 449,613,069 of NC_053024.1, read as the reverse complement.
TATAAAATATATTGGATGGATTTCACCTGATATATCATGCCAGGGGTTATCCACCATGGAGTTGATGATCACCATGGTGAAGCTGAAATTAATCACGACCGAGTCGGCCACGGCGTTGTAAACTAGCGTGGACACGTGAATCGGCCACGATGGCGGACGGTCGAGTCATCCGTGGTGTTTGTAAATCGGCGCGAACAATGAGTCGGCCGCATGCGTGGACGGATGTAAACCAAACAGCGGGGGCGGTGATTTGCATGTGTATCCGTCGAGCAGCATGGCCCGGAAGAACGCCACTGCAAAACTATGCTGGCATGCGCTCCATGTCCGCGGTATAACAATACATTTGTTATAAATAATTATCCTGCATAAAAACATTGCAGCAAAGATAGATTGTTTTTTGACAAAAAACAATATGTATTAAAAGTAGACTCGGATGAATATCACCTGATTTATGGCGCGACCGTGACTGCAACAGCAGCCACCCGGTGATGCGGCGACTCACGGCGGAGGCTGTTCCATGCGAGGGCAAGCCTGATCCGGCTCAGGCGGTTCGAGACGGCTACTGAGACAATCGGGCCGGCCCGCGGCAGCTCGAGGCGCGGTTAGCCCGGAGCAGAAAATGGTCCTCCGTGGTGGCTCGACGCAGGGAGACCCAGCGGCGCAGGGCGGCTCTCTGCAGCTCGTGTTTGATATGAACCGGAGTGGTTGATTCCAAGTCCATGCCCATGACCTCATCCTCTCCGGGTCGTGGTTGTTTTAATGATTTTTTGTAGGATACGTGGCCTCCTAAATTGTCCTCATCCGCACATGCTGACAAGGATCCTGAGATCATATTGATCCCGTGTCTTGTAGGCACCGGAATCCCTGATTTTAATGACCAGCGGGCATGGACGACACGGACGCAGTAGTTGGACAGCTGCTAAAAGCAATCGGATTCAACCATTGAATCTTAATCTCTTTTCCCCAAAATATTGTACTGCTAGCTCCAAAATTAATAAGACGACGGATTCACTGGCTCTTCCCAATGGTTATCTCATGCCGGGTTATCGTGTGTGGTTGTTTTGTATCGGCTCTTTTTTCCTCCGGCACATCGCGAGCTCCTAGATCTATGAAGAAATCCCTTCAAGAACTCAACACCACCGTGCGCCTGGCCCCACGGTGGGCGCCAACTGTCGTGGAATTGTCACGGTAGATGTCCTTAGTGTCAGGACTTAGTCGCGAGGCCAACGCATCTATGTGGAAGCTTGAGAGGGGTTGAGCGGGACGAGAGACGCGATGTTTTACCCAGGTTCGGCCCCTCACGGTGGAGGTAAAATCCTACGTCCTGCTTCATTGATATTGATGATGATGATGATCACGGTTACAAGAGTGCTCTATCTTGAGAGCTATTGTCTAAACCTAACTTGTCCAACTCGTGGAACTTGTGAATCTTGTCCCCCCCTTTTGGGGAGCCCTGCCCCTCCTTATATATGTTGGAGGGGCGGGTTACATGTAGAGTCCTATTAGGATTAGGACTAGTCTATCTCTAATACAAACCGGATATAAGTCCAGGTCTTAACTCCTTGTAGGACAAATATTCCTCATGCCTTTCCTCTTAAACCGGCCCACCGTTAAACGTGAACCGACCTTCTGGGCCTTGGGCCTTGTCATCCGTCTGTCCCGCACGCCGGATCACCAGTGAGTCATAATGATCAGGTGGGTTACTGGTAAACTGCCATGTCAGGGCGGGTCGCCAGTAACTCTCCAAGTGTCAGCGGGGTCTTTAGATAAACCGCCAAGTCCGACCGGGTTAACTTCCGGCCGGTTTACACTGCGGGGTATATCCCCGACAGAACCCAAATAGACCATTCAATGTACTGATAAGAAGAACCAACGAATTTGGCATAAACAAGCCCATCACTAGCATGACACAAAACATAAGAGGAGTTAAAGTCGCCAGCTTTGTTGCCCGGGGCTGATTTGCCCCTCTTGGCATTTCCACCCACTTCCTTGGTCTTCTTCTCATGAGCACCCTCACTCACCTTGACAAAGGTGCACTGGAGTGGGAGAGGTTGCCTGGTCTTGTTCTTCTTCTTCTTCTTTGACTTGGGTACAAACCCAAGTCCTTCCTTTCCTACAACTTCCTTTTGATTGCTCAAAAGGTCATTGAGGTTCTTCTCGCCTTGTATGCAAGTCACAAGGCCCTTCTCAAGTTGCTCTTTTAACTTAGCATTTTCCTCCACAAGATGCACATGCTCGCAACAAGGGTTAGTAGCATGGGCATTATCAATTAGAACGAAAGGAGGGCAAGTGGAGATCTCCTTGGTTAGTTTCACTTGGATTTGATCATGAGACTCTTTCAGAGAAGCATGAGCACCCTTCAAGACCTTGTGAGCCTTGTCAAGTGTATCAAATTCTTCCTTGAGTCTATCATGGCCAACCCCAAGTGCAACTTTCTCGGATTTGAGCACATGAGTAAGAACAATAGCATGATCAAGATCTTTTTGTAATTTAGCATGGTCAACATTATGTGACTCAAGAGTCAAACGAAGATCTCGCTCTTCCTCTAGAGCAATGGAAAGATCTGCAATCTCATTAGCATAGTCACGACTATGCCTGTCAGTGTCAAAACCGGCGGATCTCGAGTAGGGGGTCCCGAACTGTGCGTCTAAGGCGGATGGTAATAGGAGGCAGGGGACACGATGTTTTACCTAGGTTCGGGCCCTCTTGATGGAGGTAAAACCCTACGTCCTGCTTGATTTATTCTTGATGATATGAGTATTATAAGAGTTGATCTACCACGAGATCGGTGAGGCTAAACCCTAGAAGCTAGCCTATTGTATGATTGTATGTTGTCCTACGGACTAAAACCCTCTGGTTTATATAGACACCGGAAAGGGCTAGGGTTACACAAGGTCGGTTACAAAGGAGGAGATATACATATCCGTATTGCCTAGCTTGCCTTCCACGCCAAGTAGATTCCTTTCCGGACACGAGACGAAGTCTTCAATCTTGTATCTTCATAGTCCAACAGTCCGGATACCCCCTAATCCAGGGCTCCCTCAGTAGCCCCCGAACCAGGCTTCAATGACGATGAGTCCGGCGCACAGTTGTCTTTGACCTCGCAAGGCGGGTTCTTCTCCATCTTCCGAACGTTTGTAAAGCAGTGTCCGGTCCCATAAATGTTTGGACCTGTTGGCTTTTGTGCCCAATAAGGGCTATCTCCCATGCGTCAAATGAATACGAGGCGCCAGGGCGTTTTTACATTCACCCCCCTAGCCAGATAAATAAATTGTCTATTAAAGGGATGGGGATCCTTAGATCCAATCCATACCATCCTCCCCCAGCGAGAATCCATCTGAGCGCGTTTCGGAAAGATCCATTCCAGCATGGCCGACCTCCGCAGCTCCTCGTCCCACCCCCGTAGCCCTAAGCCCGGTGATTGGGAGAGGTGTTCAGTCCCGCACAGTCGATTAGTCAAACTGCAGACTAAGCGATTTCTCCCTCCGGCGTATATGGTGCCCGTTCGAGCCGGGCTTGCCACCTACAATGGCGGGGAGCAAGCGGAGAGCTTTCCCTACCCCTCTATGGGGGAACGGGTCTGCCTTGTTCCCTATTTATTAAGGGGACTCGGATTTCCAATTCATTCGTTCCTCTGCGGGCTCCTGGAGTTCTACGACCTCCAATTACACAATTTCACCCCCCGCCTCCATCCTACATATCGCTGGCTATGTTGCTCTGTGCGAGTTGTTCCTGGGCTGCGAGGCTCACTTCGAGCTGTGGAAAAGGCTATTTTGCCTCGTCCCTCGCACACAGAGGGGGTCACTTTATCAAGGGGGCGGAGCCGAAATATGGCGCATCGCCGATATCGGATACCTGTCTGGTACCCCGAAGAAGTCGTCCGAAGACTGGCCTTCAGAATGGTTTTATATGGAGGACGTTCCCCTTTCGGACCCTGTTCGGTGGGGTCTTCCTAAGTTCAACAATGCTCCTCTGAAGAAACGCCGAAGTTGGCGCCCACGGAGCCCCCAGGTGGAAGACAATGGAGAAGTCCTCTATCTGATGAACCGGATTAAAGCACTGGCTCGATCAGGATTGACAATAATTGAAGTTATGTTGATTTGCATAATGCGGGGAGCGCAACCACTTCAATATCGCGGACACCCCTTGTGGTGTTTTAACGGGGCGGATGATGCCACCCGCTGCGGGCGTAAGGGTCCGGACAATGCTGCCGCTTTAGCAAAAATTCTATCCGAATTGTTCAAGGGTGAGGAAGAGGATTTCACCCGCATCAAGCCACGGGATGGATTCTCCATGTACAATCCTCAAAGATGGGTAAGTTATATCTCCCTACTCCCATTTCTCCCGCATTCTTTGTCGTAAGTATTCACCTTGCCACTTTGCGGCAGGAACTACGAAAAGCCATAAAGGAGGTCAGCAACCCTTCTCCACAACCAGAGGACCCTGACCGGGGCCTCGACTCCGGACTTGAAGAAGATCCGGTTATATTCGTGGAGCTGATAGACCGGCAGTTCTATCAGTTAAGCTGCGATGATGCCATGGTGGCCATTACGGCCGACTATACCGGACTGCTCCCTGCATCGCACGTAAGAAAAACCAAAAATCCCAACTCCAAAAACTAGGATCCCCTTTTAGACACTTCACCCACCATATACACATGGCATTTTTACAGGGAAGGCATTCGGGACGCCCTGTCGAACCCGCATCAACTCGCCAACAAGAGGCACCGAGGCCGGGTAGGCCAAAAAGGAAGGTGGTCAGGACGGAGACGCGGGCACAAAGGTATGACAAAAACCCCGCTCCGTGGTTGTCGTCTTTCTCGAAATATAATGACGCGCGTGTTTCTTTAACAGAAAAAACGCTCGCCGAAATATGTACGATGATGTTACTAACCACGCTTCCACCAGTCGGGCGCCAAGAACGGACATAGAGGCGGAAACCGATATGGGGCGGGCGCCGGATAATCCCCCTACAGCGGATGCGGATAGATTATCCGCTACAAACTCAGAAGTGGAAAGCGCCATGGATCATAGGCGCCACCGGGCCGTACTCCGTGACACTTGTTTCTCACCAGAGGCATTTGATGCCTTCAATTCTCGAGAGGCGTACCTCCGAGCTGCTCAAGATGGTCTAGCCAGAGCCACGGATCAGTATGTAAAGGATGTACGGGTAAGTAAATCTGACGATTTATATGTATCAGTAGCCCCTGAGACTTGAAACAGTTAGCAGAACTGATTTAAGGATCATCTTTATTGTGCAGGTTCTTACAAAGAAGAATACTAGGCTGTCACAGGAGCTAGAGGAATGCAAGACCCAACTGCGGGCCGCTGTTGCCGCATTGCAGGAACCGAAAAAGTCACCCGCTGGTAACATTTACTTTAAAGAATGATGTTTACCATATAGTGTGCGGCGTGGCTGCAGATCTAACAATAGATGTTGCAGATGAATCCGGAGAAAATCCGGAGGACCAGCATGTTATGCGACAGCTAGAGGCTGGCAAACGCGTGCTGACTGAGGTTAGGCGGGAGAAAAACAATCTCCAAGATGCCAATATCAAGCTGAGCGTGGAACTAAAAGACGTTTGAGCCCAGCTTGCAGACTCCGTGAAGGAGAATAAGCGGCTTCAGCGCGACATTTTCAGTAAGTGCTTGAACGAATCCTTTTAAAGGAGTTCGGCGAAGAAGCCGACGAACAACGTTATGTCTGTAGGTATGCTGACGGGTCGTCCCGCGGAGGAAATGCCCGGGTCTGCGGGTGATCTTCTATCCGAGCTCTCACATCTGCACGAACAAGTTCGGCAGGTGATGCAAGGTGTTGCCCAGGCCTTGTGGCCAACCATCTCCCTGCCAGAGGGCGTTACAGAGCTTACGGAGAAGCTCAAGGGAGCACGGCGGCGCTTCCGATTATGGAAGATATCAGCCTGCCGGCAGGGTGCCAGAGAAGCCTGGGCCATAGTGAAGACGCGGTATACCAAGGCAGACCCAAATCACATGGCCGAGGTTGGACCTGTGGGGCCCGATGGAAAAGAGATACCCGTTATCTTAGTTTATGGGCAAGTAGAATTAGCCGCAAATATTCCCAACAGGATTGTAAGCTAGACCGCCTGTTGGATGGTATAGAAGAGGAATTTAGTCAGTCTACATGACTATGTAATTAAAGTGACATGTATAATGCCTTCTAGCCGGATTGTAGATCATTTGTCTTGGCGGACCTTTTCGCTTCAACCTCGAGACCCGATAGTCCGGAGTGTATCCGAATACCCACTCAGTTATATAAGAACTGGGGTATGCGTGGAGACTAGACGTAGGGGTCATTAGTGCTTGAACAAACAAGTGCCCAACTAGTTATGTTATATTACATGGGTAGTAAGAAACATCTTCCAGGGAGAATAGTTCCGTTAAGGGTTCCTGTCCCTGGGTAAGCATGCCCTAAAGTGCATGTCCGGACTGTGATAGGAAACACAGGAAAAACATCTGGGGGCAGATATGGACAATAAATAAAAATCATCTTTTGTTCACCGACTGAATATTCCCTTAGGAACGCTAGCTTTCGGCTTCACCCAGTCTGAGGTACACATCCGGCTGACTCGGCAGTAACAATCGCAGAGGTGCTCCCCTTATGCCCTAGCCGAATTTACGGGAACGTAGGGCATAAATACAAGAGCCAGGCAACCCAGCTTGGCCAAAACTTAAGTCATATCGATGCATATAATGGCGAAAAAGGTACATGCGGAAGCATGACACATGTGCGAGGCCTGAGGCCCAGATAAATAATTAAGCTTCTGTGAAAGAAGCCCCCAGGTCTGATGAGCGCGACTAGCGCATCTATAATGTGCAAGCGAGGCACAAGTTGGCCCTTGAAGGCCTAGAGAAAGAATAAAAGAAAGGAAGAAAGAAAAACAAGACAGATAATGTATATGCAAAAAATGGACAAAGGGAGGGGAAGAACATGGAGTCTAGTGCTAGGCATAGAATCTTCGGAGCCTGGCCGTGTTCCATGTGTTCGGCTCGAGTCGACTAGTCAATGCATCCCGTAGTCGGTACGCTCCACCGGTCAGAACTTGGTCAATAATGAAGGGACCTTCCCATTTGGGCTCGAGCTTGTTCTTTTTCTTATCCCGCAGGCATAGAACTAGTTTGCCAACGTTATAAGTTTTGGCCGTACTTCTCTGCTTTGGTATCTGCAAGCCTGTTGCTGATAAAATGCGGAACGGGCTTTGGCTACGTCGCGCTCCTCCTCCAGGGTGTCCAGACTGTCCTGCCGATCGAGCTCGGCTTCTCTTTCTTCATACATGCGCACTCGAGGTGAGTCATGAATTATGTCACAGGGCAAGACTGCCTCTGCGCCGTACACCATAAAGAAGGGTGTATATCCAGTACTATGATTCGGCGTGGTCCGCAGCCCCCATAGTACGGAGTCGAGCTCCTCTACCCAGTGCGTGTTAGACTCCATTAAGGAACGCACTAATCTAGGTTTAATGCCGCTCATTATAAGACCGTTTGCTCGCTCAACTTGGCGGTTGGTTTGTGGGTGATAGACTGAAGCATAATCGAGCTTGATGCCCATTTTGCTGCACCAGAGTTTTACCTCATCGGCTGTGAAGTTTGTGCCGTTGTTAGTGATGATGCTGTGGGGGACGCCATAACGGTGTACTACCCCAGATATGAAGTCTATCACCAGTCCGGATCCGGCTGTTTTAACAGGTTTGGCCTCTATCCATTTGGTGAATTTATCCACCATGACCAGTAAGTATTTTCTCTTGTGGGTTCCCCCTTTAAGGGGTCCAACCTTGTCAAGCCCCCAAACCGCGAAGGGCCACATAATGGGGATTGTTTGGAGGGCAGTGGGTGGCATGTGGCTTTGATTTGCAAAGAACTGGCAACTGGCGCAACGTTGGACCAAGTCCTGTGCATCTGCCCGGGCCGTTGGCCAATAGAATCCTGTACGGAAGGCCTTGCTTACGAGAGCCCGGGCTGCGGCGTGGTGACCGCCGAGTCCGGTGTGGATTTCTGCCAAAAGGTTCTGGCCTTCCTCTTCGGAGATGCACCTTTGAAGGACTCCGGTAGTGCTTTTTTATACAATTCTCCCTCGTGGACCCTGTAGGCCTTAGATCGCCGCACTATGCAGCGTGCCTCATTTTGGTCCTCCGGAAGTTCCTGCCTAGTTAGGTAGGCCGGGAATGGTTCTGTCCATGGGGCTATAATGGCCATTATTACGTGGGCTGAAGGTGTTATTTCGGTGGCGGAGCCTCCGATTGTGTCAGAGTGTTCGGTATCGGGCATTTTGGCCGGGTCCGGACTATTGTTACCGGTGTCCCCTTCCCATACTACGGATGGCTTGAATAGCCTTTCCAGAAATATGTTGGGGGGGACCGCATCGCGTTTTGCGCCGATGCGGGCGAGGATATCCGCCACATGATTGTTTTCCTGAGCCACATGGTGAAATTCGAGCCCCTCGAACCGAGCTGACATTTTTAGGACAACGTTTCGGCAGGACACCATTTTCGAATCCTTGGCGTCAAAGTCTCCATTTATTTGGGATATTGCAAGGTTTGAATCCCCACGCACCTCCAGGCGTTGAATGCCCATGGAGACTGCCTTCCGAAGACCATGCAACAGAGCTTCGTATTCGGCTGCGTTGTGGGAGTCTGTATACAATATTTGCAGTACGTACTGAACGGTATCTCTGGTTGGGGACGTCAGGATGACGCCAGCCCCTAGACCATCCAGCATTTTAGAACCGTCAAAGTGCATGATCCAATTGGAGTATGCGCCGTACTCTTTAGGGAGTTCGGCCTCCGTCCATTCGGCGACAAAGTCGGCCAATACTTGCGACTTAATGGCTCGTCGAGGTTTGTATGTTATGTCGAACGGGAGGAGCTCAATGGCCCATTTAGCAATCCGGCCCGTAGTGGCACGGTTGTTTATAATATCATTAAGTGCACTTCCGAGGCTACTGTAATCGAACACTCTTGAAAGTAGTGTCATAGCTTCCGGGATGCCATGAATACCGCATAGGCTATCTTTTGATAATGTGGGTACCGTGATTTGCATGGAGTGAGGACAATGGATACATAGTATACCGGCTTTTGAAGAGGGAATTTATGTCCGTCAGCTTCTTATTCGACGACGAGCACTGCGCTTACAACTTGATGAGTTGCCGCAATGTACAACAGCATTGGTTCGCCGATGTTTGGCGCGGCCAGGATTGGGTTGGTTGCCAAAATGGCCTTTATTTTTTTCCAATCCGGCTGTGGCAGCGTCCGTCCACTCGAAGTGTTTGGTGCGCCGAAGGAGGCGATGAAGGAGTAAAGCCTTTTCTCCTAAGCGGGAGATAAAGCGGCTTAGAGCCACCACACATCCAGTTAACTTCTGGATTTGTTTGAGGTCTGTTGGGGTAGCCAACTGTGACAATGCTCGGATTTTGGCCGGATTAGCTTCAATACCTCTACTGGAGACAATGAAACCCAGGAGCTTTCCGGCTAGTAAGCCAAAAACGCATTTTTCCAGATTGAGCTTGATGTCGTATGTTCGGAGGTTGTCGAATGTGAGCCTCAAGTCATCTATCAAAGAGTCGACGTGTTTGGTTTTGACGGTCGTCTACGTATGCCTCTACTGTTTTGCCGATTTGTTTCTCCAGACATGTCTGAATCATGCGCTGATATGTTGCGCCGGCGTTTTTGAGCCCAAAAGGCATTGTGTTGAAACAGAAGGGACCGTATGGTGTGATGAATGCCGTTGCGCCTTAGTCAGACTCCGCCATTTTGATTTGGTGGTAACCGGAGTATGCATCGAGGAAACACAATGACTCGTGTCCTGCGGTAGCATCGATAATTTGATCGATGCGGGGGAGGGAGAAGGGATCCTTTGGGCAAGCTTTATTGAGGTCCTTGAAATCAACACAAAGGCGCCAGGATTTATCCTTCTTTGGTACCATCACCAGGTTTGCTAGCCAGTCCGGGTGTTTTATCTCTCTGATGAATCCGGCCTCCAATAACTTGGCTAGTTCCTCTCCCATGGCCTGTCTGTTAGGTTCGGAGAAACGCCGAAGAGCTTGCTTGACCGGCTTGAATCCCTTTAGGATATTGAGGCTATGCTCGGCCAGCCTGCGTGGGATTCCTGGCATGTCTGAGGGGTGCCAGGCGAATATGTCCCAATTCTCGCGCAGGAACTCTCGTAGTGCGGCGTCCATGGCGGGGTTTAACTGTGCCCCGATGGAGGCTGTTTTTGTGGGGTCAGTTGGGTGGACTTGGAATTTAACTATTTCATCCGCTGGTTTAAAAGAGGTGGACTTGGATCTCTTATCGAGTATCATGTCGTCCCTGTCCACTGTGGAGCGTAGCGTGGTTAATTCCTAGGCCGAGAGGGCTTCGGATAATGCCTCGAGGGCTAATGCGGCTATTTTGTTTTCGGCGCGGAGTGCTGTGTCCGGATCACTGGCGAGGGTGATGATTCCGTTGGGCCCGGGCATTTTGAGCTTCATGTACCCATAATGGGGTATGGCTTGGAAGATCGTGAACGCCTCACGTCCTAAAAGGGCGTGGTATCCACTGCTGAACGGGGCCGCTTGAAATGTAATTTCTTCGGACCTATAATTCTCTGGCGTACCGAATACCACATCTAGTGTGATTTTCCCAGCGCATCGTGCCTCCCGACTGGGTATGATTCCCCTGAAGGTTGTGCTACTTTGCTCAATGCGGGTCCAGTCTATTTACATTTTTTGAAGAGTTTCCTCATAGATGAGGTTTAATCCGCTGCCGCTGTCCATGAGTACTTTGGCGAGTCGAAAGCCGTCCACAATTGGACTGAGGACCAGTGCGGCTGGTGCTTGGGCTATTCGGAATTTAGGTTCATCACTGGCATTGAAGGTAATAGTCGTGTCACTCCATGGATTTATTGCTGCTACGTGGCAGATTTCGGCCATGATGCGGAGTGTTCGCTTGCACCTATTATTTGACGCAAAGGTCTCAAAGACTGTTAACACCGTATTGTTATCCACGAGATGGTGCTCTGTGGTATTTGGGATAAGAATATCCTCACCACTTTTGGCCACCTGCCGGAGTATCCAACATGCTCTAAGGCTGTGCGTTGGTATTGTATCCCTGTACTATTAATTTTGCAGGGTCCGTTAAGCCATCCCTCCAGTACGGTTCCATACCCTGTAGAGGATTTTTTTTCTTTGCAACTAGCTCAGGTGTCTTACGATGGTGCACCCTTTTACTTCGGACTGGGTGTGTATTCGGAGCCGGATTATCCCAAAATTTTGTTTCGGTTTTCTAGGCGTTTTCCATCGCACAGTACTTTCGCACCATGGACACCAAGTCAGCAAAGCGTGATATGTCACGGCGACTTAAGGCGTTAAGGATTCCCTTGTCCGTGCAATTATTGCAGAAAAGTGAGACTGCATCTTCCTCGCGATAGTCCTTAACCTTGTTCATCACAAGGAGGAATGTGGCCCAATAGTGATGTACTGTTTCATGGGGATCTTTCCTGATGTGGGAAACATCGTTAATGTCTGGGTGGTGGGTGGATCTGAGTCCGAACCCCTACACGATCTGAGACCCAGGGGCCGAGGAGTTTCCAATCTTGGAAGTTCGGGTTCTGGAGTGTTACCCGATAAGTCTGGCCCGCTGCCTGATTCTAGGTTCAGGGTTTGGGTGATGTCCTCCCGTAAATGGGTATCCGGCTCGGAGATCTCAGGAATCCGGACATACTTAGTCCTCAAAATAGAGGAAGAGTTGCCGCATTGTTCCTCCACCACTGCAACGTGATGGGTGACCGATGGAGAGTTAATCTCCCTTTGATCGGGTTTAAGCCCAATCCGATCATAGTCCGTAGCGATTCCCAAGGCGGCGATGCGATCCAAGAGTTCGTTTAGGGAAGAGAGCTCCATTGGATCCATCTGCTCGGTGACTTCCGAGCCGACGTGGAGGCTGTTTTTGATGACCCGAGAAGTCATTGTCGGTGCAGCGGCCGAACGGGAAGTCATGACGAAACTGCCTAGCCGGAGAGTTTGGCCGACAGCCAGAGCTCCCCCGGCGGTAATGTTGCTTTTAACAACGATGTCGGCGTTCTGGGAACGGGGGTCCCCAGACATGCCTGCCTGCGGCCTGCGGCGTGGCTAAAAGGGGGGCCCAGCACGGCCCATCTTCACCAACACAGACCCAAGACCCTCGCGAGGGGCCAAGCCTCGCGGGGCGGATGACGCGGAGCTTCCTCAGGCATGGCCTCATCAGGCTGGCTCGCGAGGAGGCGGAGAGATCAAGGCGGGGTACCTCACGAGGTGCCCGTGACGCAAGCCATGACGGCCAAAGGCGCCAGGCGGGTGCCAGCCCGCGCAACGTCCTCCTTTCCTCTTTGGTGCAAAGGGAGCAAGCGCAGCCGCGGAGTACCGAGGCAACAGGCAAAGGTTGCCATTTCGGTGCAACAAGACCAAGACCAGGAGGACTGCAAGACGGAGATCATTGTGGAGCCCAAGACGGCGTCACCACCAGAGCTTTGTGCAGGCGAAGACTACTTTTGTCAGGATAGCTAGTACTAGTTGTCCCCCTTCAAATTAGCCCGCCATTGTTGGCTCCCTTCCCGCTCGATATTTGGGAAGAGGACCAGGGCCTCTATAAATAGGACCAGCCACCCACAGAACAAGAGAGAGGAAAAGGAAGGAGAGAGAGAGAAGGGAGACTGAACTCCTCCCGGCAGTTCATCGCCCCAGCCAAGAGCATACCCTCGCGAGGCTGTTCTTCCTTGTATTGTTCATCATCATCAGCCCAAGAGGAAATCCACCACGCCACACACTGGAGTAGGGTATTACACCACAACGGTGGCCCGAACCAGTATAAACCCTGGGTCATTCGTGTTGTTCTTTCCATTGCTTAGATCTTAGCGAGGCGGAGGGGTGCAGGTAGGTAGGAGGCGAAATCTCCGTGTGCACCCCAGTGTTCAAACCTCAAGGGTCTGCCGGAACCCAAAATCCGACATTTGGCGCGCCAGGTAGGGGTGCGCCGGAATCCACCTTCTACCGCTTCGTGCCCCGTCGTGTCGTCATCACCATGTCCGGCGACCAGGCGGGCAACCCTGATCCATGGGCGGTGTGGCCCGCCCGCGTAGAGCCGCTCGCCTCGGGCAACCCCGTGCCCCAGGCAGCTCACGGTCCGCAGGGCGCTGCGGGCCGCGGGCGATGCAGACAGGCTTCAACAGCTCTCACACCACGGCAGGCGCGGTCGGCAGCAAGGGCCTCCAATCACGCCGCGACCACGACACCGTACAGCCGCCGGGAGCAGGCGAACTCGAGGGCCGCGCTCATGGTGGCCCGAGAGCTGATGCAGTGCGGGCTGCTGGAGGGCGACCGCGACGTGCTTCTAGAGCGGGTGGCAGAGCTCCTGGGCTTCGCCGCCTCGGGGGCTCACCCCTTCTGCGCCCAACTCCCATCTCAACCCCAGGGCGGCCCGCGCGGGGGCTCCGCGTGCGCCCGCGGGCTCCAAGGATACTCCAACGCCAGCGAAGCTGTCAGCACCGGACCGGCGGCGGCGCTGCCCCCGCTCTCGGTCCGTGAAGAAGAAGGACTCGACGCGACCCGCGGCCCCAGTGGACAGCCGCGCTACCACCCACGGTGGGCGCGTCAGGCAGGACCGCGTGGCACGCGGAGTACTACGGCGTGGCCTTCGGGATGACGGCACCAGAGGAATACGTGCCCCTCATGATGGACCAAGGACACCCTCACGAGAGCGAACAAGGCTCGCTCCTCAGCCCAAGCTGGGGGGACGAGGCACTAGAAGCTGAGCCTTTCCAGGAGCCCCGGGACGGTCCCACTGGCCACGCTGGAGGCAACGATTATTGGGTACCGCTAATTCTTCAGGAGCAGGCATACGCTAACCATGGATCGCAGGAGGTGCAGGTCGCCACAGTGAGCAGCTGCCCCGCTCCCACAGTCTTCTACCCCTTGGGAGGAGGGCGCAGGGGGCTGCAGGAGAGGGGCCGAGATCCGACATCACCACCGCGGCGTTTGTTGCAAGGTGTTCTCAGGAGGTAGGCCCTCTGCTAGGGAGGTGCCTCAGGGCCTGCCCCTGGCGGAGGACCCGTGGTCGTCGGGGTAACCGCTGGCGACCGCTCTACCCCATCGGCGGCGTCCTGGTTTCCGGTCGTCGTTGATGGCACTAGAGTGTGGCACAAGGCGGGGCCCTCATCTGGCGATATGAAGCAAGGCCAGTACCTGTGAAGAAGGCCCAGTGCCTGTGAAGCTTGCCGCCCCGTGACACTCTCACGTAATAATGAGTGGGGCTGTACACGCCCCGGAGTCTCAGGGGTGCCGGCCTTAGGCCCTGGGCTCCCTCCCACGCCCAGTGGCAGCACTTAGCTCCGTGCTGGTGAGAAGACGTCCAAGACTAGATTAGGTGTCGGACGCGGCCTTTTGTCTGCTTTTGTTGCTTTTCCCTTTGGTTGTTGTTTTCCCCCGCTGGATTCAAGTTGGATTCGAATTTGAGATTTGCGTGTGTTCGGGGAAGGGGTGCTTAGTCTCGTTTGAGCAATTTCTCGCGTTTTGGTTACCACTTCGCCTCAGCTGCCTCCCCTCGTGAGCCCCTCACGAGCCGGGTCAGGCCTAGCTTGCGCGCAGCCCAGACTCCCGCCGTCGCGTCCTCTCAGGAGGGTGTTTTGCTGCAGGTCCTACGGATCCAATCAGGGAGCACTCGGGACACCACAACCTTCCACAGGCTACCTCTGGGCCAGCATGGGACCAAGGTAAACTAGCCGACCAGCGCGTCGCTTAAGCCAACCACTTGGCGCGGGCGCATGGGCAATGTAGCGACTACTAATACGATGAACACAAGTTTTACATAAGGGGCTCCCCCTCCCAAATGCTCTCACTGCCATCAGGCCAAAACCTGAGTTCTATTCATGCAGGGCAAGGAAGTAGGAACGATGCACAATCAGTCGGATAAATCCCCCAATGCGTCCTCAAGAGCACCACACGAGCCGCTGCTGGCGCCGCTGAACTCGCCATCGCTGTCCGCGTCGCCGCCAGCGGCGTCAGGGCCGTGCACCGCACCGCCCTCGTCGGCAGCCACGACCACGCCGTCGTTGTCTGAAGCAAAGGCCCTGATAAGAGCATCCACATTGTCTTCCACCCAGTGCGCCAGGTCGCCTCGGACGGCCTGGGGGACTGGGGCGATCGTGGCATCGAAATCGAAGTGGGGATCCATGTTCTGGAGATGACTGAAGACGCAAGAAAAGGCACGCCCGAGCAGGGCGCGGTCCTCTCCTCCACCAACCCGTCAGCCCTGACTGACCGCGCCTCCAGCTGCATCACCACGTCAGTAAAGAACTGAAGATTCCCGGCATAGTTGACTGCATGCGGCTCGCCAACAGCCGCCTCGCAGATGTTGCCCAAGGCTGTGTTGGCTCTCTCCCGGAGCGTGGTGAGCATGGGGCCGTGCACATGCTCCAGGATCCGCCGCTGACGTATCTCATCCGCATTCTGGCACGCGACGGCCTCAGCCTCCTCCACCCGCTGGCGAAGAAGGAGCACCTCGGCCTGGGAGGTGGTTAACTCACCTTGCGCCACCTCAAGGGCGGCCCGGAAAGCATCGGCCCGCCATGTCGCCCCCTCCAATTTGGCTCTCAAGGCAGCAGTCTTGCCTTCAGCCTCGGCCCGGATCAACCCCAGCTTCTCCTCGAACTCGTGCTCGAGGTTCAAATGCGCCATCGCCACTTGACGTCCGACCTCCTCCAGGACACGGGCTTCCTATTCAGCGACATCATCCTCCGCCTGCGTCACCAAGCGCTCCCTCGTCTCCAGACGCTCGTACTCGCGGGTACGTTCGGCGGCTTCCAGCGTCAGTGCCTCCTCACGCTTCTAGAGCTCTGCTGAGTCGCCAGAGGCCACCTTCATCGACGCGAGGGCTGCCTCGTGCAGCTCCACCTGCTCCTCCAGTGAGTGGCACCAGGCCAGGAGCTCCCGAGCCCGCTCCTCCGCCGCCGTTTGCCGCCAGTTAGCTTCCCGGGCCTCCTCAGTGGCCCAAGATCGAGCCTCCCGAGAGGCCACCAACGACGCCTTGGCCTCTGCGTCGTCAAGATCGCACTGACAGCGCGCAAGGGCGATGGCGCCCTCCAGCTCGCGCCTCTCTGCAGCCAGGCGCAGGCCCTTGGCCTCAAGGCGCGCATCTTCATCAGCAAGCTCCTCACCAAGCAGGCTTACCGCGTCAGCCGCCCTTCGAAGGAATCCTTGGCGGAGAGTGCGATGCTCCCGAGCGCGTTCGAGCACGTCTTCCACGCCATCATCTGCCCCAAGCAAGCGCCGGGGCCACAAATCAGCACCCCCCCCTCCGGGCTGGGGACTGGGGGCTGGCACCCTCGCGATGGTCGGGCACGCCGCGCCAGAAGCCCGGCCTGGGGCCAGCCCGTCCCCAGGTGAAGAGCACAGGGAGCGCCTCAGCCAATCGTAGTCCACGACCAGGCGGGAAGCCCACGGCAGGCTGGCTATGCCACGAGAAGGCCTGCGGAAGAGGATCGTGAGGTGCGCAGGGCCACGATGCGCCTCGGGACAGTCCGCCACTTCGATCGCCCTCACCACAAGGGCTCTGCTGCTCGGGCCGCTTGAGGGCGATGGAGGGGGCGAAGCCAAGGGGGACGGCACCTCAGCCGTCTCCGCAAGCTCGGTTGGAAGGGGCCTGCGGAGCAAGGGTCAGTAAAAGCAACAGAAGGATCGGGAGCTGGGAAAGGAGAAGGCTTACTCCTCAATGGCGAAGTACTTCCTACGCTTCAGCAGGCGACAAGGGTAATCGTCGCCCAGGGCCTCCCTTCTTTTCCGGAGGGCCTCAAAGTCCACGCGGAAGCGGCCCAAGAGTTGGGCGCAGGGATCAACCTGCGACGAAGACGGAGCATCAAGGCGATCTGCGTTAGGGGCGCCTGCCTGATGTGCGCTGCCAACCGCCTCGCCAAGGGAAGCAGCCGGAGCCTCAGGGGCCTTAGTCGCAAGCACTGAGGGCATCTACTCGTCACCCTCAGCCGCAGCGGCACGGGCCCCGAGAGCCGCTCCCTCATGAGCATCACCCGGCGCCGTCACCCCGCCGGGAGCCCCCTCGGCCTCTGGCGCCTCATGCCTCCCTGCTCCACCGCTCGTGGAAGAGCCGCCTTGGCCGACTGGAAGAGCGGTCACCACCACTGGGTTCTCGCGAGGCCCCTGGAGGCCGGCGGGGCGCGACCCCCACTCATCAAAGATAGGCATCTGCTTCACAAAATCGCCCCTGCTCTGGCAGAGGTACAACATGGCCCCTCCCTGCTAGATGCTGCCAGGGTTGGGGTCCCCAGTCAGGGTCAAGAGCGCTGTCCTCAGCACTTCAGGAGTCAGGTCCTCTTCCTGGAGCCTCATACGATCATCGCGCCCGCTGAAGGCCCACATCCGGCGGGAGTGGCGTTGGAGAGGAGCAACGCGGCGTAGCAGGAACTCCTTCACCACCTTGGGCACTATCACGCCAAGCGACCTCAAGAACGCGAACTGGTGCCATACGAAGATGAGCCTGGGGCTCTCAAGCATCTCCTGGCCCCAGCCCGAATTAGGGACAGCAGGCGAAGTTGGCCTCGATAGCAGGGGGCTGGGCACCCCTGCGTCCACATACAGCCACCGCTCGCGGAACCCAGCCGCGGGCGGGGGGAGCTTGAAGTCAATCCCAGAGGCTGCAGTCTCAGACGTGGCAACGAAGCTCACGCACGCCCAGCATTGGGTAGGGTTGACAAGGCGCAGCGAGAAGAAGTGGCGCAGCCAGGCAACCGAAGGAAGGATGCCCATCATAGCCTCGCAAACAAAGGCGAAGACCGAAAGGAGGGTGATGGATTCAGGACCCAGATGCATCATGTGGATCTGATAGTGGGAAAGCACGGCATTGAAGAAATCAGAAAAGGGAGGAACCAGACCCGCCCACAGGGCGTCGGCGAAATACGGGACCTCGGTGACTATCCTGTCGATGGAGGAGTGGGACGCGGGCCAGGCCGTCGTCCTCCCGCGTTTGTTGAAGATAGTGGCCAGAGCCGAGCTGACCTTGCCTAAGCCCTCGGTGGGGGCCGCCAACGGCGGCGGACCAGGCGGAGGCACGGGTTTCTTCCCTCTTCCCTTCTTCGTCGGAGCCATGGCGATGGGAAAAGGGAGGGGGAGTTTGAGATTGGGTCGAAAATAGAAGCTGGAGTTCGAGCGGAGGAAGGACAGAGGGCACTCGAGCAACAGAAAGGGGAGCGGCTGTGTACAACTACGAGTCCGCCTAGCATGGCGCAAAATCAGGGGGGCGTGGGGGAGCAGTACTGCCCACGTCCAATCAACCGCCACGCGGCGCTCAAGGCCACAGGCTGTTAGGGCCCTCGGCGCTTCGCCCTTGCCCTTCCGCCTCCCTGCACGGCCAAGTCCGGGCGCGCCTTGGGCCCAGGGGCTACTGTCGACGTTCTGGGAACGGGGGTCCCCAGACTTGCCTGCCTGCGGCATGGCTCAAAGGGGGCCCAGCACGGCCCATCTTCACCAACACAGACCCAAGACACTCGCGAGGGGCCAAGCCTCGCGGGGCGGACGACGCGGAGCTTCCTCAGGCACGGCCTCATCAGGCTGGCTCGCCAGGAGGCGGAGAGATCAAGGCGGGGTACCTCACGAGGTGCCCGTGACGCAAGCCATGATGACCAAAGGCACCAGGCGGGTGCCAGCCCGCGCAGCGTCCTCCTTTCCTCTTTGGTGCAAAGGGAGCAAGCGCAGCCGCCGAGTACCGAGGCAACAGGCAAAGGTTGCCATTTCGGTGCAACAAGACCAAGACCAGGAGGACTGCAAGACGGAGGTCATTGTGGAGCACAAGACGGTGTCACCACCAGAGCTTTGTGCAGGCGAAGACTACTTTTGTCAAGATAGCTAGTACTAGCTGTCCCCCTTCAAATTAGCCCACCATTGTTGGATCCCTTCCCGCTCGATATTTGGGAAGAGGACCAGGGCCTCTATAAATAGGACCAGCCACCCACAGAACAAGAGAGAGGAAAAGGAAGGAGAGAGAGAGAGAGAAGGGAGACTGAACTCCTCCCAGCAGTTCATCGCCCCAGCCAAGAGCATACCCTCGCGAGGCTGTTCTTCCTTGTATTGTTCATCATCATCAGCCCAAGAGGCAATCCACCACGCCACACACTGGAGTAGGGTAGTACACCACAACGGTGGCCCGAACCAGTATAAACCCTGTGTCATTCGTGTTGTTCTTTCCATTGCTTAGATCTTAGCGAGGCGGAGGGGTGCAGGTAGGTAGGAGGCGAAATCTCCGCACGCACCCCAGTGTTCAAACCTCAAGGGTCTGCCGGAACCTGAAATCCGACAAACGAGACGAGGCATCCTTCCTTACAGCGACGTCACAGAGGAACTCTCAATGAAAGAACCAATGTCGGTGTCAAAACCGGCGGATCTCGGATAGGGGGTCCCGAACTGTGCGTCTAAGGCGGATGGTAACAGGAGGCAGGGGACACGATGTTTTACCCAGGTTCGGGCCCTCTTGATGGATGTAAAACCATACGTCCTGCTTGATTTATTCTTGATGATATGAGTATTACAAGAGTTGATCTACCACGAGATCGGAGAGGCTAAACCCTAGAAGCTAGCCTATGGTATGATTGTATGTTGTCCTACGGACTAAAACCCTCCGGTTTATATAGACATAGGAAAGTGCTAGGGTTAGACAAGGTCGGTTATAAAGGAAGAGATATACATATCCGTATTGGCTAGCTTGCCTTCCACGCCAAGTAGAGTCCTATCTGGACACGAGACGGAGTCTTCAATCTTGTATCTTCATAGTCCAACAGTCCGACCAAAGGATATAATCCGGCTATCCGGATACCCCCTAATCCAGGACTCCCTCAAAGCCCCTCCAACTTGGAGATAGTATCCTCATGCGAGTCAGTGATATCATTGGCCTCACCAAGTTGTTCCAAGAGAGCAACAAAGTGCTTCTTGGACTCACCCTTGAGTTTGCTCACAAACTTGGTGAACTCATTCCCATCAACTTTCTCCACCTCACTATCATCAACACAATCTAAAAATGAAGGAGTAGTAATTAATGATGGTAGTTTTGATGTTAGGAGTTACCTTATTGATACCTTTGGCCATGAGACACTTGGGAATGGTGTTTTCGTTGGGGGCGCCAAAGAGAGACACCTTGGAGGGAGAAGATGTAGCAATGGCAATGGTTGTCGTTGCCATTCCTTCTCCACTTGTATCTTCCTCATATCATCAGAGGGGTACTCTTCATGTGACACCAAACCCTTTGGAGGAGGTTTCTTGGTGAAGTTGTTCTTGCTAGGGAAATACTTGGCTTTGTCTTTGCGAATGAGTTTGCCACCATTGTCTTCCCTCTTCTCGTAAGGGCAATCCACCACAAAGTGACTCACATTGCCACAATTGTAGCAAGTTCTTACTCATTGCTTGTTCTTGGACTCACTTGAGTTGCTCTTGGTGAAGTTGGGCCTTGAGTTCCTCTTATTGCTCCAAAATTGCCTTGACGCAAGAGCCATGTGCTCATGGTAAGTATATTTGGTGTCCTCGGGGCCATAGTCCTCTTCTTCTTCTGGAATGGCCTTGGACATCAAGGCAAAGGTGGGAGTGCTTTTCTTTGATCGGAAACGAGCAAGAGCATTGTCGCTGGTCTTGTTCATGATGTTCATCGCAATAAACTCATCCAACACTTCACTTGAGGTTAAGGTGTGACAGTCCGGCCTTTGACGAATCACTAAGGACATGGCCTTGTTGAATGGCATGATGGCCTTGAGGAACTTGCGCTTGATCCAAGTGCCATCCGTATCCTTGCTTCCATGGTCTTGGAGAGCAACCGTAAGAGTTGTCACCCTCCGATAGAGATCACGCGAATCCTCATATTCAAGCATCACAAACTTATCGGCCTCATCAAGGAGCACTTCAAAGTTGGCCTGGTGGATGCTTGAGCTCCCCTTGTACATAGAAACAATGTGCTCCCAACAATCCTTTGCATGAGTGAAAGGTCGTAAGTGTGATAAATCTTCGGGAGGGACCGCATCTTCAAGGATGAACAAAGCGGAATGATTGTATTGATTGTCCACTTCTTCTCTTGGGGTGAGGTTGTTTGGATCATGCGGATAGAAGCCTTGCTCAATGATTCTCCAAAGGTTAGTTGAGCAATGATTGAAATGAGACTTAATGTGGAAGACACAATTAGTAAAGTCACCCTTAACAAGCTTGGGAGGAGGACCATAATTATTAATGCGAGGTGTGGGGACCGGTCCTCCATAGACCTGGGGAGGGGGAACCGAGGCAAAGGTTCCCGTCCCATTCTAGTCATGAGGGGAAGGAACATGAGTACCTTTAGCCGCTTCCTTGGCGGAATTGGCCTCCGACTCCGATGTCATGGGATAAACCACAAGTAAGGGATCGGGAGTGGATTTCATCCCCTCAAGTAATTCTTTAAGCATGGACTTGACTTTGGTCATCATAGACGTCTTAAGTGAAGCCATAGCTTCATTTAAGTCGTCTCAAGTGATCGAAGTCAACTCCACGGCCTCAGGCACTTCCTCCTCGGTGTCAACCATACTCTTCGGGTGGTGAAACCCTTAATAAAGAGACAAGGCTCTGATACCAATTGAAAGGATCGATATGGTTGACTAGAGGAGGGTGAATAGGCAACTACCAATTTTTAGCTTTTCTTAACAACTTAGGTTTAGCAACAAATAGGTTGTCTAGATGTGCAACTAGGCGAGTGATGTCTACTACGCAACTTTATTCTTGTAGACACGTGTTGGGCCTCCAAGCACAAAGTTTTGTAGGACAATAGCAATTTTCCCTCAAGTGGATGACCTAAGGTTTATCAATCCGTGGGGGGCGTAGGATGAAGATGGTCTCTCTCAAACAACCCTGCAGTCAAATACAAGAAATCTCTTGTGTCCCCAACACACCCATACAATGGCAATTTGTATAGGTGCACTAGTTTGGCGAAGAGATGGTGATAAAAGTGTAATATGGGTGGCCGAAATATATTTTTATAATCTGAAAATAAAAAACAGCAAGGTAGCAATTGGTAAAACGGGGCACAGACAGTATTGCAATGCTTGAAAATGAGGCCTAGGGTCCGTACTTTCGCTAGTGCAATCTCTCAACAATGCTAATATAATTGGATCATAGAACCAACTCTCAACATGCAATGAAGAAGCACTCCAAAGTTCTGATCTAGCGGAGAACATGTCGGATCATGGGTTCCGGCAAAACCCTTGAGGTTCGAACACTGGGGTGCGCATGAAGGTTTTCTACCTATCGATCCACGCCCTAGCTCGCTAAGATCTCGCGGATGAACTCAACGAACTTGCAACACAAAGACACAAGATTTATACTGGTTTGGGCCACCGTTGTGGTGTAATACCCTACTCCAGTGTGGTGGTGGTGGATTGCCTATTGGGCTGATGATGAACAGTACAAGGGGAAGAACAGCCTCCTGAGTTTAGGTGTTCTTGTGCTCTCTTTTTGTCGTGCTCTACTGTGGTGGCTAGTTCTACTTATTTAGGCCCTGGTCCTCTCCCCAAATATTGAGCGGGAAGGGAGCCAACAACGGCCAATTTGAAAGGGGACAACTAGTACAGCTTATCCGGACAAAAGTAGCCTTCACCTGCAAAAGGTTCTGGTGGTGACGCCGTCTTGGGCTCCATGGTGACCTCCTTCTTGCCATCCTGCTGGTCTTGGTCTCGTTGCACCGATATGAAAACCTTTCCTTGATGCCTCGGTACTCCGCGTCTGCGCTTCCCCCTTGGCACCAAAGGGGAAGCAAGGACACTGCACGCGCTGGCGCCCGCCTGGCGCTCGCCTCTTCTCAATTGTCATGGCTCACGTCACGAGGACCTCGCGAGGTTTGCCTTGCCTTGATCTCTCCACCCCTCGTGTGCCTGCCTGGCGAGGCCGCTCCTGAGGAGGTCTTGCATCGTTCACCTCGCAAGGCTTGGCCCCTCGCGAGGGTCTTGAATACCTCATCGATGAAGATGGGCCGTACAGGCCTGCTAGCTCAGCCACGCTGTGGGCCTCAGGCAGGTAAGTCTAGGGACCCCCGTTCCCAGAACGCCGACAGTAGCCCTCGGGCCCAAGGCGCGCTCAGGCTTGGCTTCGAGGCGAAGCCAAAGGTCAAGCGCGGAGCGCTGCGGGCCCCAAAAGCATGCGGCCTCGGTTGACGCGTGGCGGTTGATTGGACGTGGGCGTCTCCGCTTCCCCATGCTGCCTCGGCAACTGCCCGTCTGGACAAGTCCCTGCGACATGCAACGAGAACCATCATTACCTGTGATCGTGGGGGGCGCTGGTTGGCCTTCTCCTGCTATAAATGAGGAAGGGGGCGGAGACCCCGTCCCCCACTTCTTCCCATTCCACATGCTTCTTCCTCCTCTGCTCCATCATCGACTCCAATGGCGCTGATCCGAAGGTTCTCTGCTGATGAGAAGGGAAAGATTCCCCTCGACAAGCCGGCGCTGCTGCCGCCGAAGAAGATGTCAGTCCACTATCGCGATGCTGCGGCGATGCAGGTGGTGACGAGGCCTTGGTGTGAGCGGCCTCCTCCGGGGTATCCACTGCCCTTGTACGCCCAAGCCAGGGGCTCAGGACGAAGGAGCAATGAGCGTCGGCGTGCGCACTGCAGCCAAGGTCAACGCGCCGCGGCGACGAGTGCCGTCGCTCCTGGAGTCCATGCCGCGGACTCCTCGCGCGAGCTTGTGCTGTGGGCGGTGATGCCCCCAAGCTCCTGGATCCGCTTCCCGCGCTTCTTCTCTGACATGATGCCGCCGAGGCGGCCTCTCGAACTCTGGTTGCAGCATGCTGACTGCGACGCTCCGGCGACTAGAGCAGAGGTTGAAGCAGTCTCCACTGGCAAGATCTTCATGACCCGTGGCTAGGGCAAGGTCGCGCTGGGTTGCCGTGTGGAGGGCGCCCTCGCGATCCACTTCGAGTACGACGGCGTCTCCACGCTATTCTTCAAGGTCTTCAACACGGAGGGTTGCCGCTTGGAGTGTTGCCCCGAAGGGGAGCGCCAAGATGAGGCGCGCCCCGCTCGCGGCTGCTCCACCATCAGTGGCTCTTGGGAGTCTAGTGGTTCTCCCAAGCTCTACGAGACTCCGAAGACGAGCGACGACAGCTACTTGCCCCCGAGCTCTCACCGTGCTCTGAGCAGGGCCGCAAAGTCCAGCCGCCGCCGTCGCTGATCTGGATGGGGTTGGCGCCGGCCTCCCGTGGCCCACTGTTGATGATGGCGTCGACCGCGGGGGCGTGTGGATAGGATTCTCCTAGGTTCTCGTCTTTTGTTCCCTGCGAGGAATCAAGAAGTACCCCGTGGGGGCTTGTAAAGAGTCTGCAATGTCTCTTGTTGATATTATCACAATTATGGAAGACTTGTGAGCGCAAGTCCTATTTAGGCTCGGTCTTCCCTTTCCAATCTCACGACAGCTTGTTGCTCTATGCTGATAGGTCCCGGTCCCTAGGCAGGCTTCAGCCATCTCTGGTATGCCAGGTCACGTGCCGTGGTCAAGGCCAGGAGGTGAGCGTCCTGAGGTCCAGTAAGAGCTCCTGAGGCGCGATGCTCAGGGGGTCCCCTTTAGCTCTCAAGCAGCCATGGTAAGATAAGAAAGGGAGGCGACGTTGCTGCAATAGGGCCGTGGCGAGCGTGTCCTCTAGGTTCCACCAAATAGTTGATCTGAGTTCGTGACTTATCTTGGCGGTCCGGGGTCGATTCTTCATGATGCGCTAGACCTATGCGCGAACATCCGTAGCGTAGCTAGGTCAGGCCCATACGAGCCTTCCCCTTTCCTATGCTCTCCTTTGTGCTCTACGTCCTCAGGTCCCGGCCGTTGAGCGAGTTCAGCCCCCGCTGGTATGCCAGGTCTCGTGCAGTGGTCAAGGCCAGGGGGTGAGGGCTGGAGAGCCAGTAAGAGCTCCTGAGTCGCGATTGTCAGGAGCCCCCTTTTAACGTGCAAGTGGATTACTTGGAAGAGGAGGGGGCTCGCGGTGCCACTTGGTGTTATCCTCGTGAGATTCCTGCGAGCCAGCACAAGGAAGAACATGATATGTCGTTATGGTTACTAGCCTGCCACTGATTTCTCCACGAGGGGGTGAAGGCATTGAGGGCCTGGTGAGGTGACGTGCGCGGGGCATGCCGCGAGCCAGAGCTCGACCGCTCAGGTTTTTCAACGTGGCAGGGACGGACCCGTGCACCAGCGCCATGCCGGCGTGAGGAGGCCCCATGGGAGGCGATGATTGAGCAGGTAGTAATTATAGGTAGATCAAACATGAGCGTAGCAGGCTTAAATAAGTGCATGGGAGATACGTGCCACTGGGTCAGGCCCGAGCGGCTTGGGGATGATGCAGCCCGAGGGGCGCTCCCAACAAGGTAAGCTAAAGACATAAAAAAGGATACATGCCACAGGGATGAACCCACACAGCCTGGGAATGATGCAGCCCGAGGGGCCCTCCCAGGTAAATGAACTTGGAAAATGTCACCTGGTTATGTTGACGAAGGAGAGTTGGGGCGGCTGAAGGTGCGCAGCGAAGGGGTTGCTCCTCATGAGCCACCGGGGCCCTGAGCCTCAGGAGGCTCTGGGGGCTCAGGTGGTTCCTTGAGGACCATCTCCATCTCCATCAGGACGGCGTGGTGCCTGGCCTTTTGAGTCATTAGGATGCGCCGCAAGTTGCGCTGGTAGGCGGACGACACGCTCGGCAGGCCGAAGGGCATGCGAATGTAGCTGTGCGGTGGGACCTCGCAGCGTCCCACGCGTGAAGGACAGAAAAGCTCTTGAGAAGCGGCCCTGTTGAGCCGTGGAACGTCAATGCAGACGTGCAGCCTGGCCCCCTCGCCTGGATGGGAAGCTGCGCCTCGTGAGCGGCGGTCGCTGCGCATGGCCCTTGCGTCTTGCAATTCCTGGGTGGTCTTGGTGATGAACTCCTGAACGGTGGGTGATCCTTTCCCTATGCCCTCCTGAGGGAAACATGCCGTGAAGCACGCCTCGAAGTGGTGCCCAAGCGCCTCCGTCGTGATGTGGGCAAGGTCTGAGGCCTTCCAGAAGAAAGCCCCTGAGCCCTGCCCGAGGAGGGCGCCAGGCGCGCCTTCCTATGCGATGGAGGGAGGCGCCCCAGGAGCGGGCGCTGATCCTGACGAGGCTCCGGCCGCGACGCCACCCTCCTGAGGTCCTGCACGGCACAGCTGCTTCTTCTTCTTGGGGATGACCTCAGGAGGGCCCTCGCCCTTGCTGTCGGGGTCGTCTATTGCTACAGCTTGGAAGGCACGCTCGAGGGAGCACACTGCATCTCTTTCTTCACATGGGACCGTGATGATCCCGCGGCTTCCCAGCATCTTGAGGACATGGTAGCCATGATGGGTCACCGCCATGAACTTGGCCAGGGCTGGATACCCGAGGATGGCATTGTACGGCAGACGAATGTGCGCGACAACGAAGTCGATGAGCTCGGTGTGGTAGTTCTTGCATTCCCCGAAGGTGACAGGGAGGCGGACCTACCCTATTAGTGTGGTGGAACCGTCGGTCACTCCCGAGAAAGGCTTGGTAGGCTGAAGCTGGTCATATGGCACTTGGAGATTGTCGAACGTGTCGACGGACAGGACGTTGAGCCCTGCGCCGCCGTCGATGAGGGTCTTGGTAACTTGCACGTTGCTGATGAATGGGGAGAAAAGCATCAGGAGGGCGCTAGAGGTAGCTGCGCACTTGAGCTGATCTGCCGAGTTGAACGTGATGGGGCACTGCGACCATCCGAGCGGGCGTGTGGCTTCGATATTGGGGAGGACTGCATTCACTTCTCGAGCAAACTGCTTGAAGATACGCTGCGAGGCTGGGGCATGGGCTCTGCCCAAGATGCAGGCGATAGCCCGCGGTTCTTGGAAGCCCCCAGCCCCCTCGTCTTGACGGTGTTCGTCATTCCTTCTTGGCGGTGGAGGCAGCGGAGGGAGTCCGCGTTGCCTTGAGGATGATCCTCATGAGGCTGATCCCTCCAGGCGCCCTCACGAGGTTGATCCTGCCAGCGGTCCTCACGAGGCCGGTCGCACCACTCCTGGCGTGGGCCACGGTCGTCCCAGCGTCCGCCACCACGTCCTCCTCCTCGGCCGTAGCCCCAGTCGCCGCGCCCGGGGCATCGACCGAAGCGTCCTTCGTGAATGGCTCTGAGCTCTTGACACTCACTGGTGTTGTGGGTATTCAGGTTGTGGAAGGCGCAGAATGGATGGTTGCTCCTGGATGGCTCTGGTTGGTCTCTGCCAAGCTTGGTGTCTGGTTCCGCTGCGAGCACGACTGCTCCATTGCGCTTCACATCCTTGGCCTTGGCTTTCTTTTCCTCTGGGTCTACGGCTGGGAGCTCGAGGAGGGAGAGGTGCCCCTCTTCAGCTCTTGCGCCCTTGGTCACTAGGTTGAACAACTCCAGGGACATGCACAGCTCCTCGTGGATAGCGAGCTCTTCCTTCATCTTGACGTCGCGGACGCCATCAGAGAACGCAGAGATGATGGCCTCGTCCATCACCTTGGGGATCTTGAGGCGGACGTTGTTTAAGCACTGGATGTACTTTTGGAGGGTCTCTCCCGGTTGCTGCCTGACGCGGCGCAGGTCACTCACAGTTGGCGGGCGGTCACGAGTGCCCTGGAAGTTGGCGACGAAGCGGTTGCGCATCTCGTCCCAGGAGGAGATCGAGCCTGGTGGCAGGTTCAGGAGCCAGAAGCGGGCGCCATCCTTGAGAGCCATGGGAAACCAGTTCGCCATGACTTTCTCGTCATTGTTGGCTGCTTCGATGCTCAGCTCGTAGAGCTGCAAGAACTCCGCGGGGTCGGGGCTACCGTCGTAGCGAGGAGGCAGATCCCGCTTGAACTTGCCTGTCCAGCCGACGCTACGCAGCTTGGAGGTGAAAGCGCGGCAGCCGACTGTGGTCACAGGGGCCCGCCTTGGGGGTGGAACTTGGTCTTGATGGGGTGTGCGCCCTGCCGCTACAGGTGGCGCGTGGTCTTGCCGCAGTAGCCGGTCCTGGCGCGGTGGCGCGAGGTGCGGCGGAGCGTTTGCTTGTGGTCGAGGGACTTCTTGACAGCTTCTTTCTTCACACGCGGGCGCGGGACACGGCGGGTCGCGTCGTGGAGCCGTGCACCTTGGCGCCAGGGCGCCGTCTTGAGGCAGAGGTGGTGGAGGCACTCCGTGAGCTATGTCGCCCGTATCTGGCGGAGGGTGAGGTGGAGAGAGGGACGGCGCAGGGGAGCCCCCTGCGGCGCGAACAAGCTCGGCGATGCGGTCGAACCAGTCCTCGTAGAGGTCATCAACCGGTCGGTAGCACAGGAGCTCGTGCGCCATGAGGAGCACGGCCCGTGCGTCCATGGGAGGGCGACGTGCATGGGAAGAAGAACCGGCCGGGGTCAGCGATGGAGCGGCGGTGCGGCCGTCCCGCCGCACCGAGGGGTGCAACGAGGATGCTTGCCACTCGTTCCCCGTCGGGCCGGTGACGGCGTTGGCGGCACGCGATGGGGAATGACGAGGTGGCGCGCCGATGGGAGCCATCTGAGCGACGGGGGTGGTGAGGGCAGCCCGACGGTCAGGACGAGCGCGGCGCGCGTCTGCCATGGAGATGACGGAGCAACGGGACGCGGAGAGATGAGAGGAAGCTTCGGCACACCCCTACCTGGCGCGCAAAATTTCGGATCATGGGTTCCGGCAAAACCCTTGAGGTTCGAACACTGGGGTGCGCACGAAGGTTTTCTCCCTATCGATCCACGCCCTAGCTCGCTAAGATCTCGCGGATGAACTCGACGAACTTGCAACACAAAGACACAAGATTTATACTGGTTCGGGTCACCATTGTGGTGTAATACCCTACTCCAGTGTGGTGGTGGTGGATTGCCTCTTGTGCTGATGATGAACAGTACAAGGGGAAGAACAGCGTCCTGAGGTTGAGGTGTTCTTGTGCCCTCTTTTCGTCATGCCCCTACTGTGGTGGCTTGTTCTACTTATATAGGCCCTGGTCCTCTCTCCAAATATTGAGCGGGAAGGGAGCCAACAACCGAGGCTCCCCGGCCCAACGCACGCCGACAGTAGCCCCCGGGCCCCTGGGCTACAAAAGGTTCTGGTGGTGACGCCGTCTTGGGCTCCATGGTGACCTCCATCTTGCCGTCCTGCTGGTCTTGGTCTCGTTACACCGATATGGAAACCTTTCCATGATGCCTCGATACTCCGCGCCTGCACTTGCCCCCTTGGCACCAAACGGGAAGCAAGGACACTACGCGCTGGCGCCTTCCTAGTCTCAATCGCCATGGCTCACGTCACGAGGACCTCGCGAGGTTTGCCTTGCCTTGATCTCTCCGCCCCTCGTGAGCCTGCCTGGCGAGGCCGCTCCTCAGGAGGTCTTGCATCGTCCGCCTCACGATGCTTGGCTCCTCGTGAGGGTCTTGAATACCTCATCGATGAAGATGGGCCGTACAGGCCTGCTAGCTCAACCACGCTGTGGACCACAGGCAGGCAAGTTTGGGGACCCCCGTTCCCAGAACGCCGATAGAACATAAGAAGAAATCATTTGTAGGGTACGAAACCACCTCGAAGATACTCTTTCCGACCGATCTAGGCAAGAGTTCGTACTAAAATAACACCAAATAATTATATATTCATAATACTCAATCCAACACAAAGAACTTCAAAGAGTGCCCCAAGATTTCTACCGAAGAAACAAAGACAAGAACGTGCATCAATCCCTATGCATAGATTACCCAAATGTCACCTCGGGAATCCGCGAGTTGAGTGGCAAAACATATAGAAAGGGGATCAATATGATACCCCATTGTCACCACGAGTATTCATATGCAAGACATATATCAAGTGCTCTCAAATCCATAAAATTATTCAATCCGATAAAACGAAATCTCAAAGGGAAAACTCAATTCACAACAAGATAGAGAGGGGAAAACACCATATGATCCGACTATATTAACAAAGCCAGTGATACATCAAGATCGTGACATCTCAAGAACACGAGAGAGAGAGAGAGATTAAACATAGCTACTGGTACAAATCTCAGCCCCGACGGTGGACTACTCCCTCCTGATATGACCAATATTGTGATTGTCAATATTCAAAAGATTAAACACATCAAGATCATTCAGGAATATTTGTATGACCAATATTGTGATTGTCAAGATTCAAAAGATTCCATTTTCTATACCCAATGTGAAGCTACTACTAGGCATGATATAATTTCAACTTCATGATATTCAATTCATTCAAAAAATTACTCATAGGATATAAGTGAAGCACAAGAGTAAATGACAAGCTACTCCAAAAAGATATAAGTGAAGATCAAGCGAGTAGTTATGTAAATGGGTAGCTATTTGAGGACTCTCTCTTATTTAAAACTTTCAGATCTAAGTATTTTATTAAACCAGCAAGCAAAACAAGACAAAATGCCATTCCAAGAATAGCACACATCATGTGAAGAATAAAAAACTTAGGCTCAACCAATACTAACCAATAATTGTTGAAGAAGAAAGGTGGGATGCCTACCGGGGCATCCCCAAGCTTAGATGCTTGGTACTTCTTGAAATATTATCTTGGGGTGACTTGGGCATCCCCAAGCTTGAGATTTTGTGTCTCCTTAATTCCTTCTATATCACGGTTTCCCTAAATCTTAAAAACTTCGTCCACACAAAACTCAATAAGAACTCGTGAGATAAGTTAGTATAAACCAATGCAAAAACCTTATCATTCCCTACTGTAGAAAATCACTACAATTATTATTAAACATTGCATACTAAATTCCTCTGCATATTTAATACTTCTATCCTCAAATAGAATCATTAAACAAGCAAACATATGCAAACATAACAGCAATCTGCCAAAACAGTACAGTCTGTAAAGAACGCAAGAGTACCAATACTTTTTTAACTCCAAAAATTATGAAAATTTACCACACTGTAGAAAATTTATCATAACTTATTCTGCAAAAAGTTTCAACATTTTATCACATTCTGACTTTTCTCGGTAATTTTTGCAACATTGATAAACTTTCTGTTTTGAAACAGCAACTCATATACTTGCAAGATAAGCATGGTAAAGGCTATCCTTGACATTTTTATTGAAACTAAAGATGCAAAATATTATTATAAATAACAGCAATAAAATCCTAACAAAATAAAATGACACTCCAAGTAAAACACATATCATGTGACGAATGAAAACATAGCTCCAAGTGAGGTTACCGATAATGTTGGAGACGAAAAAGGGGATGCCTTCCGGGGCATCCACAAGATTAGTTGCTTGGATCTTCCTTGAATATTAACTTGGGTTGCCTTGGGCATCCCCAATCTTAGAGTCTTGTCACTCCTTATTCTCCTCATATTGATGTCTCACCCAAAACTTGAAAACTTCAATCACACAAAACTTAACGGAACTTCGTGAGATAGGTTAGTATGATAAAGAGCAAACCATTTCACTTTGGTACTGTCAAAGACAAGATTCATAATTGTTCTCACACAACGACTACTGTATCATATCATTTCCACAATTTATATTGAGCAATATAAGTCATAGAAACTAGAAAACAAGCAAACTATGCATTGGAAACAGAATCTATCAAAAACAGAACAGTCTGTAGTAATCTGTCAAAAACAGAACAGTCTGTAGTAATCTGTACTCCAACAATACTTCTACTACTCCAAAAATTCTGAAAAATTAGGACAACCTGTGAAATTTGTCTATTAATATTATAAAAAAGAATCAGTATTTTATCACACTTTTGTTAAAAATGAGAATAATTTCCTGAGTGCAAAGTTTCTGTTTTTCAGCAAGATCAAATCGACCATCACCATATACCATCCCAAAGGTCTTACTTGGCACTTTATTGAAACAAAAGCTATAAAACAAGATTAATACAGTAGCCTAATCTTGTGAACACACAAAAACAGTAGGGGTAAATGTTGGGTTGTCTCCCAACAAGCGTTTTTCTTTAATGCCTTTTAAGCTAGGCATGATGATTTCAATAATGCTCGCATAAAAGATAAGAATTGAAACATAACAAGAGCATCATGAAACACATGGAAAGCATATTTAAGCCTAACCCACTGTCTATGCATAGGGATTTTGTGAGCAAACAATTTATGGGAGCAAGAATCAACTAGCATAGGAAGGCAAAACAAACACTACTTCAAAACTTTCAACATAAAGAGAGGAAACTTGATATTATTGCAATTCCTACAAGCATGTGTTCCTCCCTCATAATAATTTTTAGTAGCATCATGAATGAATTTAAAAATATAGCTATCACATAAAGCATTCTTTTCATGATACATAAGCATAGAAAACTTATCACTCTCCACATAAGCAAATTTCTTCTCATCGATAGTAGTGGGAGAAAACTCAACAAAATAACTATCATGAGAATGAAAATTAAAATCATGATGACAAGTTTCATGGTTATCATTATTCTTTATAGCATACATGTCATCACCATAATTATCATAGATAGCAACTTTTTTATCATAGTCAATGGAAGCCTCATCCAAAATGGTGGATTCATCACTAAATAAAGTCATGACCTCTCCAAATCAACTTTCATCATTATAACCATCATACATAGGAGGGATGTAATCATTATAACAAATTTGCACATCAAATCTTGGGGGACTAAAAATAGCATCTTCATCAAACAGAGCATCCCCAAGCTTATGGCTTTGCATATCGTTAGCATCATGGATATTCAACGAGTTCATACCAACAACATTGCAATCATGCTCATCATTCAAAGATTTTTTGTCAAACATTTTATAGCATTCTTCTTCTAACAATTAAGCACAATTTTCCTTTCCATCATTTTCACGAAAGACATTATAAAGACGAATAATATGATGCAACCTCAATTCCATTTTTTGTAGTTTTCTTTTTATAAACTAAACTAGTGATAAAACAAGAAACTTAAAGATTCAATTGCAAGATCTAAAGATATACCTTCATGCACTCACCTCCCCGGCAACGACTCTAGAAAAGAGCTTCGTTGACGGGATTTGAGTGTCGCTTACCTAACCTCCCCAGCAATGACGCCAAAAAAGAGCTTGATGTCTACTACGCAACTTTATTCTTGTAGACACGCGTTGGTCCTCCAAGCGCAGAGTTTTGTAGGACAGTAGCAATTTTCCCTCAAGTGGATGACCTAAGGTTTATCAATTAGTGGGATGCGTAGGATGAAGATGGTCTCTCTCAAACAACCCTGCAATCAAATACAAGAAATCTCTTGTGTACACAACACATCCAATACAATGGCAATTTGTATAAGTGCAGTAGTTCGGCGAAGAGATGGTGATAGAAGTGTAATATGGGTGGCAGAAATATATTTTTATAATCAGAAAATAAAAAAACAGCAAGGTAGCAATTGGTAAAATGGGGCACAAACGGTATTTCAATGCTTGAAAATGAGGCCTATGGTATGTACTTTCGCTAGTGCAATCTCTCAACAATGCTAATATAATTGGATCATATCACCATCCCTCAACGTGCAATGAAGAATCACTTCAAAGTTCCTATCTAGCGGAGAACATAAGAAGAAATCATTTGTAGGGTACGAAACCACCTTGAAGCTATTCTTTCCGATCGATCTATCCAAGAGTTCATACTAAAATAACACCAAATAATTTCATATTCATAATACTCAATCCAACACAAAGAACTTCAAAGAGTGCCCCAAGATTTCTACTGGAGAAACAAAGACAAGAACGTGCACCATCCCCTATGCATAGGTTAGCCCAATGTCACCTCGGGAATCCGCGAGTTGAGTGCCAAAACATATATCAAGTGGATCAATATGATACCCCACTGTCACCACGAGTATTCCTATGCAAGACATATATCAGGTGCTCTCAAATCCATAAACGTATTCAATCCAATAAAACGAAATCACAAAGGGAAAACTCAACTCACAACAAGATAGAGAGGGGAAAACACCATAAGATCCGACTATATTAACGAAGCCCGCGATACAACAAGATCGTGACATCTCAAGAACACGAGAGAGAGAGAGAGATTAAACACATAGCTACTGGTACAAACCCTCAGCCCCAAGGGTGGACTACTCCCTCCTCATCATGGTGGCCGTCGAGATGATGAAGATGGCCACCGGTGATGATGTCCCCCTCCAGCAGAGTGCCGGAACAGGGTCTAGATTGGTTTTCAGTGGCTACAGAGCCTTGCGGCGGCGAAACTTCTGATCTAGGTTTACCCCCGAGGGTTTTGGAATATTTGGCAATTTATAGGGCAAAGAGGGGGTGCGTAGGCCACCTAGGTGGGCTCAACCCACCTGGGTGTGCCTGGGCCTCGGGGCACCCCCAGGTGCTGCTCTGGCCCAATGGATGTCTTCTGGTCCATAAAAAAATCCACAATAGTTTCGCGGTGTTTGGACTCCGTTTGATATTGATTTCCTGCGATGTAAAAACAAGCAAAAAACAGCAACTGGCACTGGGCACTGGGTCAATAGGTTAGTTCCAAAAATGATATAAAGTTGCTATAAAATGATTGTAAAACATCCAAGAATGATAGTATAACAACATGAATGCTTCATAAATTATAGATACATTCGAGATGTATCAGTGAGCAACCTATATGGTGCAAACAACAACAACAACAACAACAACAACAACAAGTGCAAGCAAAGGATACAACACAACAATAGCTTGCACAAAGTAAAGGGAAGAGATAAACACAAGTGGAGCCGGTGGAGACAAGTATGTGTTACCGAAGTTCCTTCCCTTTGGGGGAAGTACGTCTCCGTTGGAGCGGTGTGGAGGCACAATGCTCCCCAAGAAGCCACTAGGGCCACCGTATTCTCCTCACGCCCTCACACAATGCGAGATGCCGTGATTCCACTAGTGGTTCCCTTGAAGGCGGCAATCAAACCTTTACAAACAAGGTTGGGGCTATCTCCACAACTTGATTGGAGGCTCCCAATGATACCATGGAGCATCACCACAATGGAATGTGGCTCCGAGGTGACCTCAACCGTCTAGGGTGCTCAAACACCCAAGAGTAACAAGATCCGCAAGGGATTAGTCGGGGAATCAAATTTCTCTTAGTGGAAGTGTAGATCCGGGCCTTCTCAACCAATCCCTAGAAAATCAACAAGTTTGATTGGATAGGGAGAGAGATCAGGCGAAAATGAGCTTTGAAGCAACAATGGAGCTTCGGGGAAAAGAGGTAGGTCTTCTTGGAGAAGAAGACCTCCTTATATAGTGGGAAATCAAATCCAATTATTATCCCACAAGTCAGCCCGCAGAGAGCGGTACTACCACTCATGGGAGCGGTACTACCGCCCGAGGCAGTGGTACAGTGTAAGTGCATCTAGTGCCACCCCTAGTTGGTTTTGGAGTATTGACGACAAACCTAGTTGAGGGACTAATGTGTTTGTGAGAATTGCAGGAAAACACAGGTAGAAGTCCCTCATTGATTCAGTCTACTACCAGAGATGACCCCTAGAAATGAATGAAGACATTGAAGTCAAAGGTGGTATATGAAGATATTCACATTGAAGACTATGACAACAGAAGACACGTTATGAAGCCTATGGAACTCAAAGACTTAGATCTTTCGTAGTTCTTTTTATTTTTGTTGAGTCATAGGAACCACCATACTGTTAAGTGGGGTCCAGGAGAACAAGTCAGAATGACTTAAGTGATGCCTAAATCAAAAACCTATGTCTTCGAGTGAAGACAATGAGAGCAAATCTTGTCCAGAGCCAGACAAGTCAGCTTTGCTTGTAGCCCAAGTAAAGTTGCCATGAGAGTTCGAAATCTGACCGTTGAGACACGTGTCAGTTCCTTAGTGACCCAGGGTCATTTCGGACAAATCAGATCGGGTTGCCAAGTGGCTATAAATAGCCCACCCCCACAACCATAAACAGTCGGCTGCTCAGATTTCAGTGCACGGCTTTTGTCGTTTGAGAGCAACCCACCTCGAAGCCCTTGAGAGAAAATTCCTAGTGAGGAGAAAAGCCCTAATCACCCATAGCCAGAGTAAATTGGGCATCACTTAAGTCTTCTTGTCTATGTGATCTGAAGACTTATTACACTTGAGGACTGTGAATCCTCCAGACGGTTAGGCGTCGCGTTCAGAGCATCCAAGAGACATTGTGGATTGCCAGTGAACGAAGTCTGTGAAGGTTTGGGAGTCTACCTTGAAGACTTACCAGAGTGATTGGGCGAGGACTAAGTGACCTTAGCTCAAGGAGATTACGGTGAGGACTTGGTGTCCTGAACTGTGTGTTCAGGACTGGGTGTCCGGGACTGTGTGTCCTAAGGTTTAAATACCTAGCCGCTCCAACCAGACGTACAATTGTCACAGCAACTGGAACTGGTCCAACATATCATTGTCTTCAACGAGTCACTGGTTTCATCTTGACTTCCTTCTCTTGCTGTTACTCATTGTGAAGTCATTGCGTGCTTGCTTTATCATTTGTCTTCACAACGTGAATGCATGATCTGTTTGGCTTCATAACTTCTTCCTACTTGATCCTTATTACACTGAAGCTGTTTGTCACTGTGCTTTCACTCTATTGAATACATGACCATGGCTGGCCTAGTGTAATCTAACTTCCGCTGCATAGTAATAGGCATAATCTTCACTGTTTGTCTTCATAACTCCCAAGTTTTGAAGACTTTCATAAAAATCGCCTATTCACCCCCCTCTAGTCGATATAACGCACTTTCATACAGCCACTTGGCCCAGCGGTAGTACCACTGGGGCTGCGCACGAAGAGTGGAGAGAAGGGGAAAGAGAGAGAGAGAGAGCCCCCGAGTGGCACTAGTAGCGGTGGTAGGGCGGTACTACTACACTACCGCGCCTTCTGCCACTCCTACTGCCGCCCAACCCGACACGAGAAGCGACTGTCTTGAATCGAGGCGGCACTAGAGCGAAACATGAGTCGTACTATTGCTGATGGCCATGAGTGGTACTATCGCTGTGAAACATCGGTACTATCGCTTGATGCTGTCAGCGGTACTGCCGCTCTGGCCCAACGGTACTATCGTTGGCTTCTCCCATGTGCCACTTCCGCGATAACGATATACTCCAAGGAAAAGGGAAGGAGCTCGGGGTGCGAGAAAGATGTGTACATGTTGATTACACCCTAGCCTTTCTGATACGGACCCCCTCCTGATAGTACAGTGTCTCCTATGACTCAAGTCCACCAAAACCGAAATGAAAGAGACTACACTGTCTTCGCCTTGAGCTCCGAGGGGAAAGAATAGTCTCGTGCCAATGAATGAATATCTGAAATGTTCAATGCACACGATTAGTCCGCAAAAGAATTGTCATCAATCACCAAAACCACTTAAAGGGAGACATGCCCTAACAGAGTCTCTCGGACCATCAATGTACGGTCTCGTGAACTGCCTAAAAACAGTCCCTGAAGCCGAAGACGAAGGCACGACCTCTCTACTTGGTTGCGAGCATGCACCATTCACGATCCAGCGACGCTTCGCCGTCCAGAGCTAATCGTCCCTAGAGAATTATAGGGAGGAGATTAGAACCACACTAGGCTTCTAATTATAAGGATTACAGGAACTAGACCTAGCCCTAATTAGTCAACCAAGACCAACTAGAACTAATTAGTCAACTAGGACCAACTAGAACTAGAACTAGAAGAACTAGAGGAGGCTCCAAAATTTGTGTGTCTAATAGAGCAAAATAACCTACTATATATAGGTGGAGGGGCGAGAGAGGGTAGCCACCAAGGAGGCACTGTCCCTCCTTGTTGTGCCGGCCAAGGGAAGGGAGGTGGAGTCCTCCCCCTCTCCAATTCGGCTTCCTTCCATGACTATGGGGGCGCCTTCCCCACTTGGGCCTTGTTGGCCCAAGTTGTTGGTACGTCTCAAACATATCTACTTTTCTAAAAACTTTTGCTCTTATTTTGGACTCTAATTTACATGATTTGAATGAAACTAACCCGGACTGGCGCTATTTTCAGTAGAACTACCATGGTGTTATTTTTGTGCATGAATAAAAGTTCTTAGATTTAGATGAAAATTGACGGAGAATTTTTCTGGAATATATAAGAATTATTGACGAAAAGACCTGTTGGAGGGGGGTTGTAGGAAATATCCCCTAGAGGCGATTATATTGTATTAATATATTTCCATATTCATAATTAAGTGTTTATATTTCATGCTATAACTTCTACGACCCTGGAATATGCGATTCGGTGGAAAACTCATATGCAGGTGTGAAATGATAAATGGATAAAACAAAAGGTTCCTAGTCTCGCCTCTAAGACTAGCTCAAGTGTTGTTGGTGATCATGTTTTCCAGATCTTAGGATATCGTTAAGTATAATGATGGTCCTAAAACAACATCTATATTATGACATTGGAAGAACGATCTTATTGAATCGACCCAAACTTGTTTGTTATGAATTGAGATAATATTGTCTATAATCAATTGTAATAACATAGAGTGTTAACATGTGTTTTTTCTCCTTAGACCATGAGAGTATCATAATCACTTATAATTGCATGATGGACTTTGGGGTTTCTCAAACATCACCTGTAACACGATGATCATAAGGCAACTTATAAGCTCATCGAAAAGTTTGACAAGGAACTAGATAGCTCGAGAATGGGATTTGCTCCTCCGGTGATGAAGAGATATTCTTAGGGCCCTCTCGGTGTGATAGTATCCATCATCGTCTAGCCCGACACATGTGACTATGTCACCAGGATGCCAGAACATGACAACGAGAGAGAAGAACAAAACCGGTAACGATGATTTCGGTATAGTGAGCATGTGATGACTCAAGAGGATACTGATGCATCTCGAGTTTTGCAAAGTATAGCGAAGCAAAGGGAACATCACATGATGACCAAAGGTTCACTTGAATATCGTTCGTGTGCTCATAGGACCGATATGACGTCCACGGTTCCGTTGTTGGTCATTGAACGAAGGAGTTTCGTTCATGTCTATGGGTTTTTTTTACAGAAAGACTGTAAGGGAACCCCCTACAGTATAATTGGTGCAACAACCCCAAATTGCAAGTACCATGCCTTGAACCTGGGTGGGTGGGAAGGCATCAGCCCCTTCCAACCACTAGGCTATGCCTTAGTCTGCTTCATCTCTATGGGTTACCGAACCTACGAGGTCACATGCTTAAGGCAATCACAATCAACTGCTGAGTACTAGTAGGACGGGAGTGATGAGAATATATTTGTGTAATTTTTTCATTAATATTCAGAATAGTTTTGAGAGGATCCGAAAGCGTTTCGGGGTCACCGGAAGGGTTTAGTAGAGTTTCGGGTAATACCGGGTGTTACCAATAAATATAGGTAGGTGGAAAATGTTTCCTGAGATGTTAAACTATATATAAAATGGTCAAAAATTACTTTAAATAATTTTATATTTAATTTAATACCAGCATGCCTTAAAAGGCCAAGAGGTGGATATCAACTTGGGCCACAAGGGCCCAAGAGGGGAGGCCCCCCTTCCTCCAAGGAAGGAGGCCGAATTGGAGGAGGGGGAGGATTCCTCCTCCCCGCCTTAGGCTGTTGCCCCAAGGGGGACTCATCCCCCCTTGGTGGAAGCTCCTCCTCTCCCCTCTAACCTATATATACTAGAGGATTTTGTCCTTTGAGATATACAGGTTTTGGACCCTTCTCTAGTTCTTCTAGTTATAGTTCTAGTTGGTCCTAGTTGACTAATTAGAGTTAGGATAATCCTCTTGTCCTCATAATTAGAAGCCCTTTGTGGTTCTAATCTCCTCACTCTAATTCTTTGGCGATGATTAGCTCTGGCGGCGAAGTGCTGCCGGATCGTGAAGGCTGCACACTTTCAACCAAGTAGAGAGGCCGTGCTTTCGGTCTTCGGTTCGAGGGACTGTTCATGGGCAGTTTGCAGGATCGTTCATTGACGATTCGAGGGACTCGAAGTACGATCTACATCGACATGTTATTTTTCCACTGCAACTCGGTGATGGTAACGATCATGACCCCAACCCGTTATGCATCTTCATATTATGTTTTTTGTTTTCTACTATGTTTCCCAATAGTGGCATCATGAACAGTTGTATGAGTAGGTGTAGGTTGCGATCTAGATCACATGTGATTTTGAGGGTTGATATTCTTGCTATGCTTCCGCTGAGTGTTGCTTTTGTTCAATTCATTGACGACATGGTGTCACTTTTCACAAGGTTCTGACAATCGATCAGCTCTGGCTGTCGATGATCTGCTAATAGTTCCTTGGGTTTCACCATAGTTTGGAATAGTGAACCATCGTGTACACAAGGGAGTGCCGAATATGGATGATCTACTAGGGGGTCACGCGTATTTGACGAAGTTTAGTGTGGGGGACTAGACTTTTAATTAACTCTCTTCTTTCACACACCCCGAAACTTAATCTAGCATCAAGAATCATCACCTAAATTGTGGACATAGGTAGCTAGTATTATTTGTTAAAACTGGTTAACTGCATAACTAATTTTTTCTAAAACCGATTAGAGGATGTCTAACTTGGTTTTGCAGGGTATGCATATGATGTGGTATAGCCTTCATCATGATAATGAGTTTATGTATGAGATGGTTATATGTTGTAATGTTAAGTGGCCTGCGTGTCACGACATGATGGCTAGAGCCACAAGATTGCTACTTTAATGTAAATGTCCTAGAGATAGCCTACAGGTTACAGGTGACGATGGCAAACGTACACGATGGACCTCGGCGTGGAGAAGGTGTACTAGGTGCGGGACGGGGAGCTATCATTTCATGCCACGGAGGAATTTCTAAAATTTGGTGCCACGCAACATTTTCTAAAATGGTCGTCAGACAACGTTTTCTGAAATTGCGGCCAAAGTAGCATTTTTTAAACGGTTACCATAGCAACAAAATATTGGCGATCATGATGCTTCAACTGGATATTGAAGATGGTCACGAAGATTCTCGGCACCCGGGGCTATACCATATCATGCTTTATATGAATTGCCTAAGATGTTTACCCTTTGTTATTTGCACCCTTTGATTGTGCAGTATTCATTTATTAGGGTGATCTCTCATAGTAAATATCAAGTTAAAAAGGTGCTCTTCCCAGTGTTGCAACCGTCTATTGCATATAGCGTTCTGGGGTGTGTCATGTCCACATGAGTACAAACGAGATGTGAGGTGTAAGATGGAACTGGTCAGACCATGTTAGCAGATAGCACTCGGTTGTCTTGAAGTTATGGCAGAAACATTTCTGAGCTCGGAGCACGAAGCATAGAAAGAGGAACAAGAGTCATATGGAGATATGATCGGCAAAAGATTAGCTACCGGTTGAACTTCACATCATTAGTGATGTCCACATCAATGGCTATGAATAAATCAGGGTCTTGAATCACTTAATATCAATTATGAGAGATATTTATTTGAGTGGGAGCACAATTTGCATTAATTAAGTTTAATCACTAGTGCAAAATTAATTATGAATAAATGCCTATGTGTAGTTTGCATTATAGTTATAGAATTATGGCTCACAGTTCCACATTTGCCATTGAAATTGATTGACTGTTATTTATCTGGTTGAATCTTTATGATTGAGATGATTATCCTCTAAGAGTGCCAAGAAGAATTTTGTCCTACTGCATGCTAGCAATGGTCTCCTGCTAATGCTATGGACGATGAGTCTTATGTCTTTCAGTCCAAAAGGCTAAGGATTATATTATGGGGCTTGCTTCCCATAAACGTGAACTTCAAAATGTTTGGGATAGTTATGTGATATTCTTGGAACTGAATTTTTTTCAGAAACAAATAAGAGTTAAAAGATATATGATATCTAAAGAAGTGTTTTGTTTGCAAGCTCTAGTGAAGCATTCAACTATGTTTGAGACTAAAATGTGTAAAGATTCGGAAGAAAAGCAGTCATGAGTTGATGGTGAGAACTTAAGGAGAAAGAACAAAACCGAAGGATGTAATGAGACTTACATGCCTAGGGAGGTTCAGGTCTCACGCCACTCTTAAAAAGTTAGATGACTCTTCTGTTGAGTGGGAGAAATATTGAAAGTAAAACTACAAAAGAATAGAAGCGGAAAGAAAAGAAGACTGGAATGTCTAGCTCAAGTATGAATGTCATACAAGTTATAAGATGTAAAGAAAGTCGGTCAAGTGAAGTCTGATTCAAAATTTTGATTAAATTGTTGAACACTAGATTCTTTGGGAATTGTGGTTAAAAGTTGATCACAAGGATACTGACTCGGTTGCATATAGTTGCGAATTGATGCAAGAATTACTATGACCTAATGACCGACAAATTAATGAGGTTAAAATATGTGTTGAAAATCTTGTAAAAGTTATGATACTTTTTCATCAACATATTACCTCTGAATTTATTTTCATAATTCATTTTAGAGTTTTGTACACTCTAACCCATTGCATAGAAATTGCAAGGAGGTTGTTCATAAGAGAGCAATAGTTGCTCAATGTAATGAACAAAAGCGTCATACTCCTATTATGAATAGGATGTAAGTTATGAATATTGATGATAGAATTGAACATCCATACCACTGACACTAAATGTCGCAAGACTAATAGAATACCACATATGTGTGGCACTACATTTAGTCACATTGGAGAAACCAGCATGGAGAAATTCCATAGTGATAGATTTTGAAGTCATCTGATTATGAATCATCACACACTTGCAAATTTTGTCCAAATAGTGAAGTAAACTAAAATATCGTTCACAGATCATAAAGAAAGAGCAATAAAATAATTGGAACATGCATATTGATGTGTGTAGTACAATAAGTGTTGTTGCAAGCAATGGGTGTATCTATCTTGAAGATTGACTCAGTAGATATTTATATTTACTCACACATAAATATGGATCTTTTGAAATGTTTCGAATGGTTTTTCCACAATGAAGTAGGACTTATTATAACAAAAATTATGGTTCTACAATTAGAATGCAGAAAGATTTTGAGTTACAAATTTAGCGAATGTCTGATGAGCTGTGAAAGAATTTTGTAGCTTGCACTTCCCAAAACATTACTAAGAGTAGAATGTTTTGAGTAGATGTAATCAAGCTATGTATGACATGGTGAGATCAAAGATGATATTGATTATTTCACCAATTTTTTAATGAGATGCATTAGAGACTATGGCTTTTACACTGAAAAGAGTGTCATCAAATTTGTTGAAATAAGTGCTACTTTGTAGGTTATCCCAAATGGTTGGGTATTCCTCTATCACTATGCCGAGGCAAAGTGTTTTGTCATAGAGTGCGGAAATTTTGAAGAAAATGTTTCCTGCAAAAGAGTGAGTGGGAGGACAGTGCAACTCCACAACATTACATAATAATTGTGATCAGGTGAAAGAAAAGAAACACTAGAAGCGGTTCTAATATTTCTTGTTGCGACTGATACAGAAGGCTCTACATAAGATATAGAGACTTTGGTCGAACATGCAGCTGAACTATGTAGGTTGGAAAATTCGTGCAGATCTTCAAGATGTGCAGATGAAATATTGTTAATCAAACAATGAACCTATAATACACAGAGAAGCGTTGATGGGCCTGTTACTTGTGAGTTGTGTTGGGATTTCCTTGAAGAGGAGAGGATGATGTAGTACATTAGAGGTAAGTATTTTCCTCAGTTACAAACCAAGGTTATCAATCTAGTAGGAGAACCATGCAATACCTCGTTAGCAGTACCTGCACACAAAATAAGAAATCCTTGCACCCAACGCAAACAAGGGGTTGTTATTCCCTCGACAGTTATTTGCAAAGATTTAATAGTGATAGATAGACAACACAAAAATACAAAATAAAATAAAGTAAATAAAATTGCAGCAAGGTATTTTTAGGACTTTAATATAGGATAAAAGTAGACCCAGGGCCATAGTTTTCACTAGAGGCTTCTCTCTTGAAAATAGCATACGGTGGGTAAACAAATTATTGTTGGGCAAGTGATAGAAAAGCAAATAATCATGACGATATCCAAGGCAATGATCATGTATATAGGCATCACGTCCGAGACAAGTAGACCGACTCCTGCCTGCATCTACTACTACTACTCCACACATCAACCGCTATCCAGCATGCATCTAGAGTATTAAGTTCATAAAGAA
Organism: Triticum urartu; assembly: GCF_003073215.2. Taxonomy (NCBI): domain Eukaryota; kingdom Viridiplantae; phylum Streptophyta; class Magnoliopsida; order Poales; family Poaceae; genus Triticum; species Triticum urartu. The sequence goes on along the minus strand of NC_053024.1, from coordinate 449,568,998 downwards.
TGGAGTAAAGCCTTAAGTAGGATGACATGATGTAGACAAAGTAAACTCATGCATGAATAAACCCCATCTTTTTATCCTTAATGGCAATGATACAAATACGTGTCATGTCCCTTTCTATCACTATGATTGAGCACCGCAAGATCGAATCCATCACAAATCACCTCTCCCATTGCAAGAAAAATCAATCTAGTTGGCCAAACCAAATCAATAGATCAGAGAGAAATACAAAGCTATAATAATCATGCATAAAAGTGTTCAGAAAAGACTCAAATAATATTCATGGATAATCTTATCATAAACTCAAAATTCATCGGATCCCAACAAACACACCACAAAAAGTGATTACATCAAATAGAACTCCAAGAACATCGAGGAGAACATTGTATTGAAGATCAAAGAGAGAGAAGAAGCCATCTAGATACTAGCTATGAACCCGTAGGTCTGTGGTAAACTACTCACACATCATCGAAAGGGAAGCAAGGTTGATGTAGAGCCCCTCCGTTATCGATTCCCCTTTCGGCAGATTACTAGAGAAGGCTTCCAGATGGGATCTCACGAGAACAGGAACTTGCGGCGGAAAAAGTATTTCGGGTGGCTCTCTGATGTCAGGGGAATATTTCAGTATTTATACAGGTGGAGTTAGGTCAAGAGGTGCCACGAGGGTCCCACAAGCCTGGGGGGCCCCCTAGGGTGTGCCTCCCAAGCTCGTCGCTCGTCCGTGGCTCGTCTGGTCTTCTCTCAAACCTTCTACGGTCTCTTTAGGTCTTGAAAAAAATAATCCAAAGTTTTTTCTCCATCTGGACTCTGTTTGATATTGATTTCCTTAAAAGACAAAAACAAGCAAAAAAATCAACTGACACTAGGCACTAAGTTAATAGGTTCGTTCCGTAAAATGATATATAATTGCATAAAGTTGCATATAAAACATCCAAGATTGATACTACAATAGCAATGAACAATAAAAAATATAGATACATTGAAGACAAATCATGGCCCTAAATCCAGAATTGGCTATACGCCAAAATAATCCAAGATAGTATCCATACACATAAATCAAATTTAGAACTTGATAGACCCTCTGAAAGACTTAAAGTTTAAAGTGTAGTTATGGACCTATCGATTGATAAAGATAAAAATGTTTTACAATGCTTGACTTGCTGCAAATAGTTTATGACAAGATCAAGGAGTTGATTATGATGAGATTGTCTCATCATAATAATACTTAAAGTCAATTCAGATTAAACTAGCAATTACTAAATATTTCAGTTATGTGATATAAAAGATGGATATCAAAATGATTCCCATGAGATGGAAATACACTGGTACACGTCGGTGCTATACAAATGGTTTTTAACCCCTTTCCACGACGACATTTGGGACCATCGCCAAGTGAGTGTGGGTGATAGGGGGGTCCTTCCCACACGGCCCAGAAACCGTCGGGGATAGGGGACCTTGGTGCATACAGTTGTCCGTATATAACCATTTCCGATATATCGAATATCCCAAACGCTTCATCCTTGCTACTCGTTTGTGCTCGCATTGCCACCGCAGTCGGAGTTTTGTGGTTTTACCTAAAACCAGGCAGATTCCAGGCACGGGTGTTTTCAAGGCATGTACCAAAATGGCTCTATGATGCCAGGCACATCACAAATAGTTCATGATTATAAACCGTGTACGATAGGTAGACAATCACACACATTTAGTTTTCCCACACCATATGTGATAGTGTCTGACATCACACACGCTTTGCAAACGACAATTGTGTGCATTGTTACACACATTTCCTCTCTGTGAACCATGTCGGATTATGATGTATATCGCACACATTGTGCTTTATTAACCGTGTGCGCCGTAATGACCTGCACACCGTAGTTTCGCCCTAATTTAATTGCTGCTATTTAAAATTGTACTAATTTAAACTTGAAAGTAGGATATAGCTTTATTCATATCCATGAGGTTCAAACAACCAATGCATTATTCGATTCACAGGTACATATGTTTAAGAATTACATAAGCACTAAATAAATAATGATGAACCAGGGTTCTATACTTGTACTATTACAAATGGTAAAGAAAGAGGCAACATACATTCTGGTTGCTGAACAAGGTGAAGCAAAATGGCCCTATTGTGCTCTCCTGGATGCAGAAGGCATGCACGACTCTATTCCAACCCCTTGTGATGGCCGGCCGGCAATCATGTAGTTTGAGAGGTAATCTTGAGTAAACTGCTTCAGGATCCACTACAAAGGAAAAAAGATTCAGACATTGTCATCTAACACAACTCATTACGGGCAGTAAAAAGAAGGCTATAGGGTTCTAACTTACCATCCCGCAGTTCACTGTTGTCTTGCATAAAGTGTAAACAAATAGTTCGATTGACATCTTTTGACCCATTTTAATAACAATCTTTATCCGTTTCCTCACTTGATGTTGGTTCATGAATATCTCATTGCCCCATACACAGAAAGGGTCGATGTGTGGATCTTTGGCAATGAGATATGTACCTAAAAGCACTAAGTTCATATTAGAAGCTAAACAACAATTGAAAAATGATGTAGTACAACACTCCCTCCATCCCATTATATAAGATTTTATTACATGTATATCTAGACATCATCAGAACATTAAGGTAACACTCTTCCTTGTTGCTATGTAGCCTGGGATTGCATATTTAGTCATTCAATACAATGCATGTTGCTATGTAGCCTCAGATATATTAAATATGGCCCTAGTTAACCTACTGATAAATGGGTTACAGATATATTCAGTGAAATGTCCGATTCGATGATTAATCCCTTATCATCCCCAGGCTATATGGTACCGGCTACCGAGATCCTGAACAGTGAGTACATATAAGCAATGCGATGAAACTAACCTCGATGGAAAACAACATTGTTCTCAATATTATCCTGTATGAGTACATATAAAGGCATGCTAAGCACAACAAGCTAAACATCAACCAAATATATCCATGGTAGACACATAATCTACAAATGATTGCTTCAGTGTGTAGGCTTAAGCACCCTAGTTAAACAAAACAAGAAGTGGAAATGTGTGTTAACTACATCAAACATAACATTTAAAAACAAGCAAATAGTCATTCAAACTGGTATTGTGCAGGTCTAAAGTACACTAGTTATAGTTAAAAAATGAAAAGGCATGTTAACTGCAATATCCTTAACAGCAACCAAATATCATAATTCATAGTGGTATTGTTGAAACTATTATTGATGAAATTGAGCTGCATGGCAAATAGTTGCACATATAGAGCATCACATTGTGAAGAACTAAAATAAACAAGGCATAAGGCCATCTCTAGCCGATCCTTTAAAAGATAAAGGAATAAAACCCTTAGTGGATATATATAGTCCAACAATTTTTGGCCGTTTCTAGTCGATCCCCTAAACTTAATGTTGTAAACTTCAATTTGATCAAGTTCAAAGCAGGTTCAACCGAAAGTAGCATGCATTAAAACATAAATATAGATAGTTTTGCATAACCGAACATAAAACATAAATTTAAGCTAAGCTAAAATACTTTTAGTCGAAGTAGAGGTCGAGCCAATCCTTCCTCATCGGGTATGGTGTGCCGCGATCCGGGTCTAGGCTGGTGCTGTCGTCGAGGTCATTGGGGAAGACACTCCTCCACTCGTCGACGTCGATCTCCTCGTCCTTGCCGCCCACCTAGATGCCCTCCGCGCCGCCCTCCTCGCCGCCGTCGACCTCGTCATCGAAGAAGAGCGCGATAATCTCGCCACCCTCCATGCCGACAAAGATTGCTCGCTCCGCCTGCATGAGCTCCGGGTGCTGCCGGTGAAGCTCTTGCATGTAGGCCTCGTTGGCGACCTTGGCCTCGAGGCCCTCCCATGCCTTGCGGTCCTCCCGCGCCATTGCCGAGCTCACCACCCCTGGCTCTGGTGGAACGAGGTCGACCGGATGTGTGCCAAAGGGGAAATTGAGCCTAGCCTCCGCGCGGTGGTAGCGGACCTGCCAACGGTCGTACTCCATGGCCGCATGGTCGGCCATGTGGAAGCTACCGAGCCATCGGCGGGTGTGCGTCTCCCAATCTGTAATCTCGGTGACCCACGTCCCCCACCGCCCTGCTAGACCCCAAGGTAGGACCTCGTCGGTTGTCGGGTCTGAGGGAGGACGGGGAAGTCCTCGAACCGGCATAGGGGCGCGGCGGCCGGCAAATCGGGGGACCGGCGACGGCTGATCAATAAAGAGCCCATGGAGGACGACGGGGACACCTCGGCGGCCACCTCACCGGCGTCGGGCTAAGAGGCCGCGATAAACCTCTTTTTGGCCATTGGCTCCTCGAGCTCCCCGGCACACAGGCAGAGGTTGAGGATGGAGGCGGCGGTGATGGCGGCGACCTACCAATGGTTTCGAGTGTGGTGTGCGTCTGTGTGAGTGGAGGTTTGGGGAGTGTGTGGTGTGTGTGGAGGGGGCAAGGTGGTGTTTGAGGAAACACTGCGACAACTGAAAAATTTTCTAGGCGGGAGTAACAAGGCGGTGGTACTGAAAATTTCGATCAAGGGCGAGCGGATATTTTTGAGATTGTGAGGGATGCAGAGGCGGGAGTAAAATGTTGGGGCTACTGAAAATTTGAGTCAAGGGACTGAAGCAGAGCGGGAGTAACAAACATCGCACACGGTCCACACATACTAATAGTGTTCTATCAAACATTAAAACCTTCCAGGCGATAGATATTTTCGAGATTATGAGGCTGTAGATATTTTCGAGACCGGGAGGCAAGCCTCGTGGATCCCAATCTACTGTACTGATGTGAGGGACTCCAGGGCACGGGCGTGGCACATGGGTAGTCTGACAGAACCGTGTCTGTTGTGTACCCAACCGCAGACGGTTTCTACATCCAAATCGTGTGTTGTTTATAAATTTGGCAAAAAGAATAATGCGTGAGAGGGTCAGAACACGAACACACTTGCATGTGGACCAAATATATGTATGAAGAGGGTGGTTTGATGTTCAAATACCCAATGCACAACTTTGATATGGCACCTGTCGCACAAAAGCACAGTATTGCTAGTCAGCCACCCCCCCACAAACCCCACTTCGTGTCGGCGGTAAGGGAATCCTAGCTACGATGCATGCCCCCAAATAGCTAGGTCTGAAATCTCACCCTACCGTAACACAAAACCTATAGGAGTCCATCATATATATATATACATACATACATCTGGGCTATTCTGTTACATGTGACAGAATATTATTCTGTTACCCTTTTTGAACTGACGGTTTCAGGTGGTTGTACTGATGTTTTCGAAGTGGTTGAACTGATGCTTTCAATTGTGTTTAACAGATCGTCTTCTTTAGTTCAAAAACTTTTTGTAATTTTTTTGTCGGACCATGGCGTGTAATATATCGTTGGAAAGCTCTTGACAACCATATTTCATGTATATTGAACGTTTTTGCAAAATCATTATGGTTTAAGAGCAGTTTTGAAAAAACCATTTTTTTCAAAATCGAAAACGTGAATCGTATTTTGGACTCAATTTTCAAAGGTTTGTCGGAATTGAGCAAATAAGATGGCGTTGGAAAGCTGGTGAAAATCCGCATCTTCCATAAATGTATTATTTTTTCTAATTCTATATGATTTAAAAGTAATTTGAAAAATGGTGAAATTCTAGGCAAAATGTATTTTCGCAATTTTTTTGCAAACGGTTTGTCGGATTGACGCAAATGATACAGCGTTGGAAAGCTATGTAAAATGCGCAACTTTTTCGTATAGAAATATTTTTCTAATTACTTACGGTTTAAAAACGAATTCGAATACGTTCAAATTTGATTTTGATCGCAATTTTTTAAAAAAGTTTGTCGAAATATGGCAAATAATATACCGTTGGATAGCTATCGAAAATGCGAAACTTAGTCATGTTGAACGTTTTCTCTACTTCGCAACCGTTTAAGAGTAATTTTGAATACGACATGACGGATCCTGCTGTTTTCTCGTGTGAAAAACAGAGTAGTCGTACTGATATATATGTATGTTTGTACTTATAGAGCCCAGGGGTAACAGAATAATATTCTGTTAGTAGTAACAGAATAGTCCAGCCCTATATATATATATATATATATGGTCTAACTTCCCCTTTCGCTTCCCGACAAAGGTGGACTGTGTGCCGACCCACAAATGTGTGCTTGTGGCGCGAGAAGGGTCAGACCACATACGAACCACATGCGGGTGGACCTACTCTATGTAGGAAAAGGGTGTGGTGTGTGATATTTAACTACCATTCATAACTTTTGATGTGGCACGTGTCGGATTCAGGGTTTCACAGACCCTTTAGAGGTTCAAACACTGGGGTGCATGCGGAGGACTCCCTCTTCCCAACCTGCCGTCTCAACGATCCCATGGCCTAGCTCGACGAACCCAAGGGACAAGAGACACAACAGTTTATCCTGGTTCGGGCCACCTTGCGGTGTAATACCCTACTCCAGCTTTTTGGTGGATTGCCTCGAGGGGCTGAGGATGAACTAGTACAATCGACGAACGGCCTCAGGAGGTGAGGTGTTCTTGAGCTTGATGAGCTAGTGAGGTGGCCAGGGTGGAATGGATCCGATCCCCTTTATGGTGGTGGATAGGTCCTATTTATAGTGGCCTTGGTCCTCTTCCCAAATGTAGGCGGGAAGGGATCCCACAACGGCCAAATTCAAAGGGAGACAACTATTACAAGCTATCCTGACAAAAGTAGACTTCGCCTCAAAGGCTCTGGTGGTGACGCTGCAGTGGGCTCCACGATGACCTCCGACCCGTCATTCTGGCGGTCTTGGTCTTGTTGCACCGATATGGAAACCTTTCCTTGATTCCTCGGGACTCCGCGCCTGCGCTTGCCTCCTTGGCACCAAAGGGGAAACTGGTACACTGTGCCCGCTGGCACCCGCCTGGCCTTGGTCGTCATGGCTCACGTCATGTGAACCTCGCGACGTGCACCTTGCATTGATATCTCCGCTCCTCGGGAGCCAGCCTCGTGAGGCCGCCCCCCAAGGAGGTCCTGGTGTCCTCCGCCTCACGAGGCTTGGCCCCTTGCGAGGGTCTTCGGTTGTTGTTGCTGAAATGGGGCCATACTGGGCCGTCGATGGAGCCACGCCATGGGACACAGGCAGGCAAGTCTGGGTACCCCCGTTCCTAGGACGCCGACAGCACGTGTGCCTCGCAAATTAACCGGACTTCCCCAACCCCACGGAGGTTGCACGTAGCGCGAAGTAGCTCCCCCCCACACACACACGACGGGGGGAGGGCATCTCACCAAGAGTACTGTAACACGGACCAAGCAGAATTCAACTTGGTCGTACAACCTCTGCCCGCTCATTGTTGGTCAAAGTGCTGGATGTCCACACGGCCCCGCAAAATGGGATAGCTTGTCGCCGACAACCTCGCGAGGGAGTATTGTATGAAGACAAACCCAGTTTGTGCATGTGGCCCAAGTATGTATATGGAAGCGGTGTGTGTGGTTTTTGAATACCGAATGTGCAAATTTGATGTGGCACCTGATTCGTCTCCAACATATCTACTTTTTCTAATGCTTTTCCTCTTGTTTTGGACTCTAATTTGCATGATTTGAATGAAACTAACCCCGGATTGATGTTGTTTTCAGCAGAACTACCATGGTGTTGTTTTTGTGCGGAAATAAAAGTTCTCGAAATGGAACGAAACTTTGCGAGGAATTTTTATATAATATATAAGAATTTCTGGAGCCAAGACCTACCGGAGAGGGGCCCCTGGGTGGGCTCCTGGCGCACCCAGGTGGGTTGTACCCACATGGTTATTTTTTGAGAAAAAAATAAGAGAGAAAGAATTATCACGATCCACGGGACGGAGCCGCCGCCAAGCCCTGTTCTTCCTTGGGAGGGCAGATCTGGAGTCCGTTTGGGGCTCCGAAGAGGGGGGTCTTCGTTCTTCGTCATCACCAACCCTTCTCCATCGCCAATTCCATGATGCTCCCCACCGGGATTGAGTAATTCCATCATAGGCTCATTGGTCGGTGAGGAGTTGGATGGGATTCATCATGTAATCGAGTTAGTTTTGTTAGGGCCTGATCCCTAGTATCCACTATGTTCTTAGATCGATGTTGCTATGACTCTGTTATGCTTATGCTTGTCACTTTGGGCCCGGGTGCCATGATTTCAGATCTGAACCGTTTATGTTATCATCATTATATCCATGTTCTAGATCCGATCTTGCAAGTTATAGTCACCTACTACGTGTTATGAGCCAAACAACCCCGGAGTGACAACAACCGGGCCCACTCTCGGTGATGATCGTGGTTTGAGGAATTCATGTATTTGATGACCCACAAGTATAGGGTATCTATCGTAGCCCTTTCGATAAGTAAGAGTGTCGAACCCAACGAGGAGCAGAAGGAAATGATAAGCGGTTTTCAGCAAGGTATTCTCTGCAAGCACTGAAATTATAGGTAACAGATAGTTTTGTGATAATATAATGGGTAACGTGCAACAAGTAACAAAAGTAAATAAAGTACAGCAAGGTGGCCCAATCCTTTTTGTAGCAAAGGACAAGCCTGGACAAACTCTTATATAGAGAAAAGCGCTCCCGAGGACACATGGGAATATCGTCAAGCTAGGTTTCATCACGTTCATATGATTCACGTTTGGTACTTTGATAATTTGGTATGTGGGTGGACCCGTGCTTGGGTACTGCCCTTACTTGGACAAGCATCCCACTTATGATTAACCTCTATTGCAAGCATCCGCGACTACAACAAAAGTATTAAGGTAAACCTAACCATAGCATGAAACATATGGATCCAAATCAGCCCCTTACGAAGCAACGCATAAACTAGGGTTTAAGCTTCTGGTACTCTAGCAACCCATCATCTATTTATTACTTCCCAATGCCTTCCTCTAGGACCAAATAATGGTGAAGTGTCATGTAGTTGACGTTCACATAACACCACTAGAGGAGAGACAACACACATCTCATCAAAATATCGAACAAATACCAAATTCACATGACTACTAATAGCAAGACTTCTCCCATGTCCTCAGGAACAAACGTAACTACTCACAAAGCATATTCATGTTCATAATCAGAGGGGTATTAATATGCATATAGGATCTAAACATATGATCTTCCACCAAGTAAACCAACTAGCATCAACTACAAGGAGTAATTAACACTACTAGCAACCCACAGGTACCAATCCTAGACTTAGAGACAAGAATTGGATACAATAGATGAACTAGGGTTTGAGAGGAGATGGTGCTAGTGAAGATGTTGATGGAGATTGCCCTCTCTCGATGAGAGGAGCGTTGGTGATGACGATGGCGATGATTTCCCCCTCCCGGAGGGAATTTTCCCCGGCAGAGCAGCTCCACCAGAGCCCTAGATTGGTTCCGCCAAGGTACCGCCTCATGGCGGCGGAGTCTCGTCCGGAAAGATGGCTTATTATTTTTTTTCCTCATCGGAAGACTCCATATAGCAGAAGATGGTCATCGGAGGGCTACCAGGGGGCCCACGAGGTAGGGGGGAGCCCAGGGGGTAGGGCGCGCCCCCACCCTCGTGGGCAGGGTGTGCCCCCGTTGTGAACTTCTTGCACTCAGCATTTTTTATATATTCTAAAAATGACTTTCATGAAGTTTCAAGACTTTTGGAGCTGTGCAGAATAGGTCTCTAATATTTGCTCCTTTTCCAGCCCAGAATCCCACCTGCCGGCATTCTCCCTCTTTATGTAAACCTTGTAAAATAAGAGAGAATAGGCATAATTATTGTGACATAATGTGTAATAACAGCCCATAATGCAATAAATATCGATATAAAAACATGATGCAAAATGGACGTATCAACTCCCCAAGCTTAGACCTCGCTCGTCCTCAAGCGAAAGCCGAAAACGAAAAATATGTCCACATGTTTAGAGATAGAGGTGTTGATAAAAATAAAATACGGACATGAGGGCATCATGATCATTCTTAGAACAACAACTTATATAATTCTTGTCATATGATCTCTGATGCTAGAGTAACAATTCAATCACAATTTCAAGTATGAATCATAAACTTCATTGAAAACTAACAAACTATAATCTTAGTCATTGGAGCAATTGCAATTTATCATAACATAGGAAAGAGTCAATATAAGAGCTTTTCAGCAAGTCCACATACTCAACTATCATATAGTCTTTCACAATTGCTAACACTCACGCAATACTTATGGGTATGGAGTTTTAATCAGACACAGAGAAAGATAGGGGCTTATAGTTTTGCCTCCCAACGTTTTACCTCAAGGGTAATGTCAACAATAATAGTTCATGAAAACTCACATCCAATTAGCCATATATACCAGGATCTTTCCAACATGTTGTGCTTGCCAAAAGATAAAATGTAAAAAGGAAGGGTGAAGATCACCACGGCTCTTATGTAAGGTAGGAGATAAAAGTAAAAGATAGGCCCTTCGCAGAGGGAAGCAGAGGTTGTCATGCGCTTTTATGGTTGGATGCACAAAATTTTAATGCAAAAGAACGTCACTTTATATTGCCACTTGTGATATGGACCTTTATTATGCAGTCTGTCGCTTTTATTTCTTCCATATCACACGATCGTATAAAGCTTATTTTCTCCCACACTAATAAGTCATACTTATTTAGAGGGCAATTTTTATTGCTTGCACCGATGGCAACTTACTTGGAGGATCTTACTCAATCCATAGGTAGGTATGGTGGACTCTCACGGCAAAATTGGTTGTAAGGGTATTTGGAAGCACAAGTAGTATCTCTACTTGGTGCGAAGAATTGGCTAGCATGAGAGGGAAAGGCAAGCTCAATCATGTTGGATGATCCATGACAATATAATTTATCTCAGATGTAAGAAAACATAACCCATTACGTTGTCTTCCTTGTCCAACGTCAACCCTTTAGGATTTCATATTTTAATGAGTGCTCACAATCATAAAAGATGTCCAAGATAGTATATTTATATGTGAAGACCTCTCTTTCTTTATTACTTCCTATTAATTGCAACGATGACCAAAACTATGTTTGTCAACTCTCAACAACTTTTATTCATCATACTTTTTCTATGTGAGCTCATTACTCTCCATAAGATCCATATGATCTCGTTTATTTCCTTTTTATTCTTTTCCTTTTTCTTTTATTCACTCAAGATCATGGCAAAACAATCAAGCCCTTGACTCAACACTAATCTTTTTTATTATATATAGCTCACGGACTCGATTACATAGATGGATCATAAAGCAAAACTCACAACTAGATCATACTAAAAACTTTATGCTACTAGATCAAGATATTATCAAAAGGATCGAACTAAGGAAAAATGGTAAAGATAAAAGTGATGGTGATACGATACCAGGGCACTCCCCCAAGCTAGGCAGTTGCCAAAGGGAGTGCCATACCAGATACTCAGCTCTTCTTTGTTGGTGAAGAAGGTGATGATTTTGTTGATGTCATAGGCTTCTTCCTTAATTTGCGCTTGAGGACAGAATTTTGGTCCCTTAGGTCCTCGATCTCCTGCTCTAGGCTCAGTATCATTTTGCATAGTTCCTGCTTGTTTTCCTGCAAGAGGCGAAAAGGGATAAACTCGTTCTTAGGTTTCTTTACTCTATCCGGGAGGCTTGACTTTTTGAACTCCACATGCATGTCCCCAGGTTGAGGTAATGGGACTTCATCTTCTTCTGAGCTCGTCTCCTCCCTTCCCTTGGGTTCATAGTCCTCTTCTTCTTCCGTAGTCCAACCACAATGCTCCACATCCCCATAGACCTTAGGATCTGCAAGGTAGTCGACCACGTAGCTTTCTCCTTCCAAATCGTGGGACGACATGTTGCTCTAATCTGCAGCAGGACAACTCGAAACAAAGACATGAGATATTTGCGTGATACAAGAGTCAAAACCTCTGGGAGATTATATAATGAATTTTTACCGACCAAAATACGTAACGTGTAAGAAAACAGAGTCCGGAGAGCACACGAGGTGCCCACGAGGTAGGGAGCGTGCCCGGGGGGGGGGGGGGGGGGGCGGGGGGGGGGGGGGGTAGGGCTCGCCCTCCACCCTCGTGGAGCCCTCGTGTCCTTCCCGGACTGCTTCTTATTTTTCTATTTTTCTAAATATTCCAAAACGGAAGAAAATTTCCATTAGAACTGCTTTGGAGTCGGTTTACTTACCGTACCACATACCTATTCCTTTTTGGAGTCTGAAACGTTCCGGAAAGTGTCCCTTATGTATTCCTCTGGGGTTACGGTTTCAATAACATTGGTTTCAACATTTATAGGATTACCTGAGATATAATGTTTAATTCTTTGACCGTTCACCACCTTCGGATTTGTGCCTTCGAAGTTGTTGATTTTTATGGCACCTGAACAATAGACCTCCTCGATAACGTAAGGACCTTCCCATTTAGAGAGAAGTTTTCCTGCAAAAAATCTTAAACGAGAGTTGTATAGCAATACATAATCACCTACATTAAACTCACGCTTTTGTATTCTTTTGCCATGCCATCTTTTAAATGTTTCTTTAAATAATTTGGCATTCTCATAGGCATGGGTTCTCCATTCATCGAGTGAGCTAATGTCAAATAACCTCTTCTCACCGGCAAGTTCGAAATCATAATTGAGCTCTTTAATTGCCCAATAAGCCTTATGTTCTAGTTCGAGAGGTAAGTGACATGCTTTTCCATAAACCATTTTATACGGAGACATACCCATAGGATTTTTATATGCAGTTCTATAGGCCCATAATGCATCATCAAGTTTCTTGGACCAATTCTTTCTAGATCTATTAACAGTCTTTTGCAAAATTAATTTGAGTTCTCTATTACTCAATTCTACTTGACCACTAGACTGTGGGTGATAAGGAGATGCAATTCTATGATTAACATCATATTTAGCGAGCATTTTACGGAAAGCACCATGAATAAAATGTGAACCACCATCAGTCATTAAATATCTAGGGACTCCAAACTTCAGAAAAATAACTTCTTTAAGCATCTTAATAGAGGTGTTATGATCAGCACTACTAGTTCGAATAGCTTCTACCCACTTAGTAACGTAATCAACAGCAACTAAAATATGTGTATATCCATTAGAGGCAGGAAAAGGTCCCATATAATCAAAGGCACACACATCAAATGGTTCAATAACAAGTGAATAATTCATAGGCATTTCTTGATGTCTACTAATATTACCAATTCTTTGACATTCATCACAAGACAAAACAAACTTACGGGCATCCTTGAAGAGAGTAGGCCAATAAAAACCGGATTGCAATACCTTATGTGCAGTTCTGTCTCCAGCGTGGTGTCCTCCATAAGCCTCGGAATGACACTTGCGTAGGATCTGTTCCTGTTCATGCTCAGGTACACAACGTCTAGTAACACCGTCTACTCCTTCTTTATAAAGATGTGGGTCATCCCAAAAGTAATGTCTCAAATCATAGAAAAACTTTTTCTTTTGCTGGTATGTGAAACTAGGTGGTATAAATTTAGCAACAATATAATTAGCATAATCAGCATACCATGGAGTAGTGTAAGAAGCATTTATGACATTTAATTGTTCATCAGGAAAGCTATCATCAATAGGTAGTGGGTCATCAAGAACATTTTCTAACCTAGACAAGTTGTCTGCAACGGGGTTCTCAGCTCCCTTTCTATCAATAATATGCAAATCAAATTCTTGTAGCAAGAGAACCCATCTAATAAGTCTAGGTTTAGCATCTTTCTTTTCCATAAGATATTTAATAGCAGCATGATCAGTGTGAATAGTTACTTTAGAATCAACAATATAAGGTTTGAACTTATCACAAGCAAATACAACTACTAAGAGTTCTTTTTCAGTAGTAGCATAATTTCTCTGGGCATTGTCTAGAGTTTTACTAGCATATTGAATAACATTTACTTTCTTATCAACTCTTTGCCCTAGAACAACACCTACAGCATAATCACTAGCATCACACATAATTTCAAATGGTAAATTCCAATCAGGTGGTTGAACAATAGGTGCAGAGATCAATGCTTTCTTAAGTATTTCAAATGCTTCTACGCAATCATCATCAAAAACAAATGGAATATCTTTTTGTAATAAATTAGTCAGAGGCCGAGAGATTTTTGAGAAGTCCTTAATGAACCTCCTATAAAAACCGGCGTGACCAAGGAAACTTCTTATACCTTTGATGTCCTTAGGACATAGCATCTTTTCAATAGCATCAACCTTAGCTTTATCAACTTCAATACATCTTTCAGAAACTTTATGCCCCAAGACAATACCTTCATTAACCATAAAGTGGCACTTCTCCCAATTCAAGACAAGGTTAGTTTCTTCACATCTCTGCAAAACTCGATCAAGGTAGCAGGTGCATTACATAAACCAAAAGGCATACGTCTGTAAGCGAAAGTACCGAAAGGGCAAGTAAAAGTGGTCTTAGATTGATCATCAGCTGATACAGGTATTTGAGAGAAACCAGAATAACCATCTAGAAAGCAAAAATGTGTATGTTTGGATAATCTTTCTAGCATTTGATCAATAAAAGGTAAGGGGTAATGATCTTATTTAGTAGCCTTATTTAATTTGCGGAAATCAATTACCATCCTATAACCTGTAATAATTCTTTGCGGAATCAGTTCATCTTTATCATTAGGAACGACAGTAATACCTCCCTTTTTAGGGACACAATGGACAGGACTTACCCACTGACTATCAGCAATGGGATAAATTATACCTGCCTCAAGGAGCTTTAGTATTTCCTTTCTTACCACTTCTTTCATCTTAGGATTCAGCCATCGTTGGTGATCACGAACTGGTTTGGCATCTTTCTCCAAATTTATTTTGTGTTGACATAGTGTGGGACTAATGCCCTTAAGATCATCGAGAGTATATCCAATAGCAGCACGGTGCTTCTTCAGAGTTTTCAATAATCTCTCTTCTTCATGCTCTGAAAGGTTAGCACTAATAATAACAGGATATATCTTCTTTTCATCAAGATAAGCATATTTAAGAGTATCGGGTAACGGTTTGAGCTCAAACACGGGATCACCCTTGGGTGGAGGACGATCCCCTAGGATTTCAACATGCAAATTGTGTTTCAGGATGGGGTTCCTGTTTAAAGAATACTTCATCTATTTCCCTTCTTTCATTCATAAACATATCATTTTCATGGTCTAGCAAATATTGTTCTAAAGGATCACTAGAAGGCACATCAATAGAAGCAAGACCAATAATTTCATCTTTACTAGGCAATTCCTCTTCATGGTGTTCTCTACGAAATTTAGAAAAGTTGAACTCATGAGACATATCACCTAAACCAATAGTGTTCAAGAAGGCTCTACCAAATATAATGGGACAAAAGCTATCTTGTGGGGAGCCAAGAACAAGAAAATCAACAGGATATTTAGTTTTCCCACACAAGACTTCAACATCTCTAACAATTCCCATTGGTGAAATAGTATCTCTATTGGCAAGTTTAATTGTGACATCAATATCTTCTAACTTGGCAGGTGCAATGTCATGCATAATTTCTTTGTATAAGTCAAAAGGTAGTGCACTAGCACCCATATCACATAAGCCATGATAACAATGATCTCCTATTTTAACAGAAATAACAGGCATGCCTACCACAGGTCTATGTTTATCTTTAGATCAAGGTTTGGCAATTCTAGCAGTGTCATCACGGAAATGAATAGCATGCCCATCAATATTATCAGACAAGAGATCTTTAACAATAGCAATATTAGGTTCAACTTCAATTTGCTCAGGAGGTGTATAAGTTCTAATATTGCTTTTTATGAACCACAGTTGAAGCTTTAGCATGATCCTTTATCCTAACAGGGAAAGGTGGTTTCTCAACATAAGAAGTAGGAACAATAGGATCATTATAAGTGACAGTCTTTTCTTCAACTTTAATAGGTGCAGCTACTTTTACTTCTATGGGAGGATGATATTTAAACCACTTCTCTTTAGGGAGATCGATATGAGCAGCAAAAGATTCACATAAAGAGGCTACTATCTTAGAGTCAAGTCCATATTTAGTGCTAAATTTACGGGAAACATCGGTGTCATACCTGACTCCTTACCTTCGTCAAGGTCCCAATCTTCAGAGTTGCGATTAATTCTTTCCAATAAATCCCATTTGAATTTAATAGTCTTCATCATAAAAGAGACAGCACAAGAAGTATCGAGCATGGTGCGATTGTTATCAGAAAGCCGAGCATAAAAATTTTGAATAATCATTTCTCTTGAGAGCTCATGATTGGGGCATGAATATAACATTGATTTAAGCCTCCCCAAGCTTGAGCGATGCTTTCTCCTTCGCGAGGCCAGAAATTATATATATAATTGCGATCACGATGAATAAGATGCATAGGATAAAACTTCTGATGAAATTCCAATTTCAATCGTTTGTAGTTCCATGACCTCGTATCATCACATAGCCTATACCATGTCAATGCATCTCCCTTCAAAGATAAAGGGGAGACCTTCTTCTTAATAACATCTCTGGGCACACCTGCAAGCTTAAATAATCCACAAATTTCATCCACATATATTAGGTGCTCATCAGGATGCTTTGTTCCATCTCCTGCAAAAGGATTAGCTAGCAGTTTTTCTAACATACCCGAAGGAATTTCAAAGCAGGCATTTTCATTTTTAGTAGGTTCAGTAGGTTGAGGAGAAAATCTTTGCTCTTCTGGTCGGGGTGAAGATACCCCGAACAAGCCCCTCAGAGGATTATTTTCCATAGTAACAAGTGACAGTAAATTTCAGCACACTATATAAATTTCCTTACCAAATTCCACCTACCAAAGGCGCTTCACTCCCCGGCAACGGGGCCAGAAAAGAGTCTTGATGACCCACAAGTATAGGGGATCTATCGTAGTCCTTTCGATAAGTAAGAGTGTCGAACCCAACGAGGAGCAGAAGGAAATGATAAGCGGTTTTCAGCAAGGTATTCTCTACAAGCACTGAAAATATAGGTAACAGGTAGTTTTGTGATAAGATAATTGGTAACGAGCAACAAGTAACAAAAGTAAATAAAGTGCAGCAAGGTGGCCCAATCCTTTTTGTAGCAAAGGACAAGCCTGGACAAACTCTTATATAGAGAAAAGCGCTCCCGAGGACACATGGGAATATCGTCAAGCTAGGTTTCATCACGTTCATATGATTCGCGTTCGGTACTTTGATAATTTGGTATGTGGGTGGACCGGTGCTTGGGTACTGCCCTTACTTGGACAAGCATCCCACTTATGATTAACCTCTATTGCAAGCATCCGCAACTACAACAAAAGTATTAAGGTAAACTTAACCATAGCATGAAACATATGGATCCAAATCAGCCCCTTACGAAGCAACGCATAAACTAGGGTTTAAGCTTCTGGTACTCTAGCAACCCATAATCTATTTATTACTTCACAATGCCTTCCTGTAGGCCCAAATAATGGTGAAGTGTCATGTAGTCGACGTTCACATAACACCACTAGAGGAGATACAACATACATCTCATCAAAATATCGAACGAATACCAAATTCACATGACTACTAATAGCAAGACTTCTCCCATGTCCTCAGGAACAAACATAACTACTCACAAAGCATATTCATATTCATAATCAGAGGGGTATTAATATGCATATAGGATCTGAACATATGATCTTCCACCAAGTAAACCAACTAGCATCAACTACAAGGAGTAATTAACACTACTAGCAACCCACAGGTACCAATCCTAGACTTAGAGACAAGAATTGGATACAAGAGATGAACTAGGGTTTGAGAGGAGATGGTGCTAGTGAAGATGTTGATGGAGATTGCCCTCTCCCGATGGGAGGAGCGTTGGTGATGACGATGGCGATGATTTCCCCCTCCCGGAGGGAAGTTTCCCCAGCAGAACAGCTTCGCCAGAGCCCTAGATTGGTTCCGCCTCGTGGCGGTGGAGTCTCGTCCGGAAAGATGGCTTATGATTTTTTCCTCATCGAAAGACTCCATATAGCAGAATATGGTCATCGGAGGGCCACCAGGGGGCCCACGAGGTAAGGGGGCGCGCCCAGGGGGGTAGGGCGCACCCCCACCCTCGTGGGCAGGGTGTGGCCCCCTGGTGAACTTCTTGCACTCAGTATTTTTTATATATTCTAAAAATGACTTTCGTGAAGTTTCAGGACTTTTGGAGCTGTGCAAAATAGGTCTCTAATATTTTCTCCTTTTCCAGCCCGGAATCCCAACTACTGACATTCTCCCTCTTTATGTAAACCTTATAAAATAAGAGAGAATAGGCATAAGTATTGTGACATCATGTGTAATAACAGCCCATAATGCAATAAATATCGATATAAAAACATGATGCAAAATGGACGTATCAGTATTCACTATGTGTTAATGCTTTGTTCCGGTTCTCTATTAAAATGAGGCCTTAATATCCCTTAGTTTCCAATATGGACCCCGCTGCCACGGGAGGGTAGGACAAAAGATGTCATGCAAGTTATTTTAATAAAGCATGTATGACTATTTACGGAATACATGCCTACATTATATCGATGAACTGGAGCTAGTGTCGTATTTCCCTAGGTTATAACTGTCACATGATGAATATCATCCAACAAGTCACAGATCCAATGCCTACGAATTTATTCCATATTGTTTCTGCTAAGTTACTACTGCTATCATCACTGTTACACTTGCTACAAAATTACTGCTATCACTGTTACTGTTACTATTGCTGCTGTCACTACTATCAAAACTATCAAACTACTTTGCTACTGATCACTTTGCTGCAAATAGTTAATCTCCAGGTGTGGTTGAATTGACAACTCAGCTGCTAATACCTTCAAATATTCTTTGGCTCCCCTTGTGTTGAATCTATAAATTTGGGTTGAATACTTTACCCTCAAAAACTTTTGCAATCCCCTATACTTGTGGGTTATCAAGACCTTTTTCTGGCGCCGTTGCTGGGGAGAATAGCTATATTTGTTGAGTCACTTGGGATTATTATCATATTATCACTATGAAGAATCTGAAGGATCCTAAGACTAAGATATTCCCCTCAAGGACGAGGGGGGGGGGTAAGGAACTGCCATCCAGTTCTGCTTTAGATTCACCTTCTGTTATGAATAAACTTGCAACTACACCACATGCTATTAATTTTGATATGTCGTAAGTTATTGATGATGCTACTTCTACTATGAATTATGGTTATGATGATGCTAGTACCTTTCTTGATAATGATGATGTGCCACTTGGTGAATTTCTTGATAAACAAATTGCTAGAGTTATACAACATGATGTTGTTGAATCTGATGATGAGCTTGAAACTAAAACTCCTGAAACACCTGCTAGAACTAGCATTCCTAGATATGAATTGCCCAAGGTACCGGAAGGTTATGTTATGAGTGAAGAAACAACTAGAGATATTCTTGCTTGTAATGATAGAGATGATCTAGAGAAATTATTACACAAGTATAAAGAAAAATCTCTGAATGCTAGAATGAAATGTGATCCTATGTTTGCTACTTCACTTATCTTTATTGATGATAAGGATTATGAATTCTCTGTCGACCCAGAGTTAATTACTTTGGTTGAATTTGATCCTTTCCATGGTTATGAAACTGAATGACATAGCCACCCTTTTTACTCATGATGAGAAAACTCGCTATTACTTTATTTTGAAATTATTCCCTTTCTCATTAAAGGGTGATGCTAAAGCTTGGTACGATACTCTTGCTCCTGGTTGTGTGCGTAGTCCCCAGGATATGATTTATTACTTCTCTGAAAAATATTTTCCTGCTCATAAGAAACAAGCTGCCTTACAGGAAATATTTAACTTTGCTCAAACTAAAGGAGAGAGTCTCCCACAAGCTTGGGGGAGGCTTTGGCAGTTACTTAATGCTTTGCCTGATCATCCTCTTAAGAAAAATGAAATACTTGATATCTTCTATAATGGACTAACCGATGCTTCTAGGGACTTCCTAGATAGTTGTGTTGGTTGTGTTTTCAGGGAACGAACTGTTGGACAAGCTGAAGAATTATTGAATAACATATTGAAAAATTATGATGGTTGGACTATTCCTGAACCACCGGCTAAACCCACTCCGAAGAAGAGGGGTGTATTATATCTCAGTCCTGAAGATATGCAAGAGGCAAAGAAATCTATGAATGAAAAAGGTATTAAAGCTGAGGATGTTGAATATTTACCTCCTATTGAAGAAATGCATGGGCTTAATACACCATCAATGCCTAAGGTGGTAGAGGTAAATTCTCTTATGAAGTTCAATGATAGTGATAATCCTCACAATATGCATCCTAGTCAATGCCTTTATGAGTTTGAAAATTATATTAGAAAACAAGATCACTTCAATGCAAATGTTATGAAATAGTTGAAATATAATTCTGATATGATTGCTCCCTTGAGTGACTTGTTATTTAGAATATCAAATGATGTTAGAGGTGTTGGAAAACATGCTTCTATGGTTCAAACTCAATTAGAACAAGTTGCTAAATCTCAAAGAGAATTTCTTGATGAAATGAATCATAGTATGCATGACTTTGCTGTTAGAGTTGCAACTAGAGGAGGTAAAATGACTCAGGAACCACTTTATCCTGCGGGACACCCAAAAAGAATTGAACAAGATTCACAAAGAGCCAACACTAGTGCACATAGTCCTTCTAAAAAGAAAAATAAAAAGAAAAATGGTAGGACTTTGCACACTTCTAGTGAACCTGAAATAGAAAAACCTACTGATAACGAAAATGAAGTTTCTATCTTAGATGCTGAACTCAATCTGGTAATGAACACTCACCTAATGATAATGAAAAATATAATGATGAGGTTCATGAAGACTCTAAACCAACCAACGATAAAGAATCAGACAATGATGTTGAGATAGAACCACCTGTTGATCTTGATAACCCGCAAGCTAAAAATAAAAGATATGACAAAAGAGACTTTGTTGCTAGAAAACAAGATGAAGAAAGAGAACCATGGGTTCAAAAACCTATGCCTTTTCCACCCAAGTCAACTAAAAAGAATGATGATGAAGAATTTGAACGCTTTGCTGAAATGCTGAGGCCAATCTTTTTGCGTACTCGCTTGACTGATATCTTGAAAATGCCTCCTTATGCAAAGTATATGAAAGACATCATCACAAATAAGAGAAAAATACCAGAAGCTGCAATCTCCACTATGCTTGCTAATTACACTTTTAAAGATGGAGTACCTAAAAAACTTGGAGATCTGGGAATACCAACTATGCCTTGCTCTATCAAAAAGAATTATGTGAAAACTGCTTTGTGTGATTTAGGAGCTGGTGTTAGTGTTATACCTTTCTCTTTATATAAAAGACTTGACTTGAATAAACTCACACCTACTGAAATATCTTTGCAAATGGCTGACAAATCAACTGGCATACATATCAGTATCTGTGAGGATGTGCTCGTTGTTGTTGCTAATGTTACTATTTTGACTGACTTTGTTATACTTAAGATGACCAAGGACGACAACATGTCAATTATCCTTGGTAGACCCTTCTTGAATACTGCAGGGGTTGTTATTGATTGCAATAAAAGCAAGGTCACTTTTTGTATTAATGGCAATGAGCATACGGTGCACTTTTCTAAGAAACAATTCCAAGTGAATGGTGTTAATGTTATTGAAAAATCTGCGAAAATCACTATTGGAAGTTTTCAAATACATCTACCTACTGTTAAAAAGAAATATGAAATACTTATTGTTGGGGAAATGCATATCCCCATTGAGGTAACTTAGTGATTTAAGAAAGTTGTCCGGTTTCATGCTAATCGAAAGTGGTTGTTAATAAGACTTGATCAACCTTATTAATGCATCATTTTTGACCGGTGTGAAGTTGATGAATTTAGTAAGCACTACTTTCTGTCCCTACTTTTTATTCTTTGTTTTTATCAGTTAAATAAATTATAATGCCATGTTTTGTCTGTTTTTTGAATTTCTCGTGCAATAAAAAATGACCCAAAAATAGAAGTTCTCAGAATGCCCTGAATTTTTTTTCTGAATATTTCAGAATTTTTGGTGCAATAAACATTAGAGGGAGGTGCACGAGGTAGGCACAACCCACCTGGGCACGCCAGCACCCCCAGGCGCGCATAACACCCCGGATGTAACTTTCCCAATTTGTACTCCAACTCTTGCCGTTTCCGACGTTAAGTTATATTTATTTTCTCGGGTTCGGGTCTTTGTCTCCGTGTGTTGTTATCGTTGTCATGCATCTCATATCATGTCATCATGTGCATTGCATTTGCATACGTGTTCATCTCATGCATTCGAGCTTTTTCCACTCCGTTTTGCATTCCGGCGATTCGTTCTCCTCCGGTGGTCATTTCTACCTTTCTTTCGTGTGTGGGTATTAAACATTTCCGGATTGGACCAAGACTTGCCAAGCGGCCTTGGTTTACAACCGGTAGACCGCCTGTCAAGTTTCGTACCATTTGGACTTCGTTTGATACTCCTACGGTTAACCGAGGGACTGAAAAGGCCTCGTGTGTGTTGCAGCCCAACACCCCTCCAATTTGACCCAAAACCCAGCTAACTCTGCTCCATCATCTAGAGCGTTCGATCACGATCGCGTGGCCGAAAACCGCACCTCATTTGGACTCTCCTAGCTCCCTCTATGCCTATTTAAAGCCCCCTCCCGAAACTCGCGGATCTCCTCCCTCTCAAACCCTAGAAATCGCCCCCGCGCCGGCCGGACACGTCCGAATCCGGCCGGACGCGTCCGCTCCGCCGCCGCCAGCCACTCCACGCCCGCCACGTGGCAAGCCGCCACCGCCACCGCCCGAAGCCCGCGCGGCCCAGCCGAAGCCCTCCCCGGCCCGCGCCTCCACCACGCCTCCACCGCGCCTCACTCCTTCTTTCGTCGCCCGCACCACCACCGCCGCCGTCACCAACTTCGCTGGCCGCCGCACTGCCGCACCGGCCCGGCCGCCAACCGCGCCGCCCCGACGCGCCAGGCCGCCGCCGCCTTCGCCGCTCGCCACCAACGCCGCAGCCGCCCGCTCCGGCCCCCGCGGAGCACTCCGGCGAGCGCCACCGCTCCGGCCGGCCCTCCCTCCTCTCCGGCGAGCCTCGTCGCCGCGAGCGCGATCCGCCGCCGCTACAGTGTCGCGAGATCTAGATTCGGATGAACAGTAAACCCTAGAGGTTGATTTTTTTTCTAAGTCCCGAAATTCCAGATCCATATGCTCATGTTCGTAGCTCGTAACTTTGCATCCGTAGCTCCGATTCATGCATATAGCATATCAAAATGTTCATCTCAGAGAGTACATCATTTCATTCCATTGCATCATATTAATTTGAGCTCGTCTTGGTGCCCAAAATGCTGATAGAAGAGGGCTACTTGAGATAATTGTCAAATCTGCTACTCCGTTTAGGTTTTTATCATTTTTGCCATGATTATTGTGTGCATGATATGCCCTGATGCTCTACACATGTTTTGTTAAGGGTTTTGTCATCTTTCCAGAGGTGCAACCCATGTATTTTTGTGATGTGTGTGGCGACTAGTGCAAGCTTGCAAAGTGGTGCACTTGCTAATTCTGTTTTCAGGGACTTAGCAATTCTACCAAGTCCTTGATCTGTTTATCTCATGTTGCCATCTGTTCATGTTGATTCCTAGTGATCCGTGCGTCTTTTGAGGATGATCAGTAAGGATGTTTTGTTAATATTATAGTGCTCTATCCATCCATGTCTTTGTTTGCAATTATGGAGCACCCTAGCTTGAGTCAATCGAGCTCTACTTTTGCTACTTTGTGAATCTGGGCAGATTGTCAACTTGTTTGCAATTTTGCCGATGTTGTTGTAGTTGATCCGTGCATGCTATGCTTTTATTCTTGCCATGTCTAGCTTGAATTTTGTGTATTCTTGATGGATGTATGCTTAGTTTGTCATGACTTGCACCGTAGTGAGTGCATCGAGCTCGTAAACATGCCTACTTGAGTTATATTTCAGCATGCTCCAGTTTTCACCAAGTCTGAAAACTGATTATGTTTTTGCTATGTTCACATGCTTGCAATTGTATTTTCTGGTCCCTTCTGGCTCAAGGTCACTAAGGGACTTTTGTTAACCTCTTTGAGTAGCTCCATGTGATGTTTTGCCTCCATGCCATGCTTTACTTTGCCATATTCAGGTCCTGTAGCATGTAGTTTTGTTGCTCCGAAGAGTGCTACCTGATCTGAAATTCCAGACAAGTGTTAGATTTCACTAAGTCTGAGATCTGTTTGCCATATTGCATTTTTGCCATGCTTGTTTGAACCTGTTAATGGATGAATGGGCCGAAGCTCAGTGCTAGACTTTTGTTAAGCATCTTGAATGTCACCCCTTCCATGTATTTTGTTGTCATGTTTGGATGCTGTAGCATGTTCATCTCTATTGCATTAGATGGCTACTTGCTGTAAATCGCAGACCGGTGTCATATTTGAATCGCTTGCCATTTCCAAACCGTAACTCCGATTCCGATGATCTTTATATCGTTTCAAGCGATTTCATCTCATCTTTCCAGTGGCACACTTGGATTTCCAAGTTGAGGCCAGGTTCTTGCATTTCCTGTCATATCTCGCATATGCATCCCGCATCGCATCCCGCATAGCATATATCTTTGCATCATATCGTTTGTTCGACTTGCACGTGTTGATTGTGTCCTTATTGCTTGTTTGTCATTGTTGTAGAGCCGGGAGACGAGTTCGCTAACAGAGGAGCCCGTTGAGTTTGCTTTCGAGGATCCAGTCAACTCTGACAACTGTGCAGGCAAAGATGATCATACCCTCGAAATCACTACTATCTTTGCTATGCTAGTTTGCTCGCTCTTTTGCTATGCCATTGCTACGATGCCTACCACTCGCTTGCAAGCCTCCCAAGTTGCCATGTCAAACCTCTAACCCACCAATGTCCTAGCAAACCGTTGATTGGCTATGTTACCACTTTGCTTAGCCCCTCTTATAGCGTTGCTAGTTGTCGGTGAAGATTGGAGGCCGTTTCTTGTTGGAACATATATTTATCTTGTTATCTTAATGCATCTATATACTTGGTAAAGGGTGGAAGGCTCGGCCTCTCGCCTAGTGTTTTGTTCCACTCTTGCCGCCCTAGTTTTCCGTCATATCGGTGTTATGTTTCCAGATTTTGCGTTCCTTACGCGGTTGGGTTATAATGGAAACCCCTTGATAGTTCGCCTTGATTAAAGCTTTTCCAGCAATGCCCAACCTTGGTTTTACCATTTGCCACCTAGCCTTTTTTCCCTTGGGTTCTGCAGACTCAAGGGTCATCATTATTTTAACCCCCCCGGGCTAGTGCTCCTCTGAGTGTTGGTCCCACCGAGCGATGTCCGGGGCTACCAGGGGCAACTCTGGGCTGGCCTACCCAACGTCTGGCTCATCTGAGTGTGCCCTGAGAACGAGATATGTGCAGCTCCTATCGGGATTTGTTGGCACATTCGGGCGGTGTTGCTGGTCTTGTTTTAACCTGTCGAAGTGTCTTGAAGTACCGAGATACCGAGTCTGATCGGAACGTCTTGGGAGGAGGTCTATTCCTTCGTTGACCGTGAGAGCTTGTCATGGGCTAAGTTGTGACTCCCCTGCAGGGATTTGAACTTTCGAAAGCCGTGCCCGCGGTTATGGGCAGATCGGAATTTGTTAATGTCCGGTTGTAGATAACTTGAACCTTAACTTAATTAAAATGAATCAACTGAGTGTGTTACCGTGATGGCCTCTTCTCGGCAGAGTCCAGGAAGTGGACACGGTGTTGGAGTAATGTTTGCGCAGGTTGTTCTCTAGTTTCTCGCTCGCGCTTTGCCTCCTCTTCTCGCTCTCTTTTGCGAATAAGTTAGCCACCATATATGCTAGTCGCTTGCTGCAACTCCACATATATTTACCTTGCCTTACCTATAAGCTTAAATAGTCTTGATCGTGAGGGTGCGAGATTGATGAGTCCCTGTGGCTCACAGATTACTATTACACCAGATGCAGGGGCTGATGATTCCGCTCCAGGAGACGCGCTTGAGCTCAAGTGGGAGTTCGACGAGGACTCTCAACGTTACTATGTTTCTTTTCCCGATGATCAGTAGTGGTGTCCAGTTGGGGGTGATTGGGACCGTGTCGCATGTTGGGTTATCTTTTATTTTGGCGCCGTAGTCGGGCCATGAGTATTTGGATGATGTAATGTTATTTATGTACTTGATTGACGTGGCGAGTGTAAGCCAACTATGTTATCTCCCTTTATATTACATGGGATGTTGTGAATATTGCCTAACTTGCGACATATGCCTTCAATGCGATTATGCCTCTAAGTCGTGCCTCGACATGTGGGAGATATAGTCGCATCGAGGGTGTTACATAGTTGGTAATCAGAGCCTTCCCCGACCTTAGGAGCCCCATTGCTTGATCATTTTTAGCGGCCGAGTTGTGTCTAGAAAAATGTTTTGAGTCAATTAGGAATTATATATCGGAGAGTTTAGGAATTCTTTTTACTTCCCAGTCTCCTCATCGCTCTGGTAAGGCATCCTGACGTAGAGTTTTGACTCTTCTCTTCTCAAATTTCACTAAAAAAAATTAGGATCACGCGGTATCTTGGAATCGTTCCGATGGTTTTATGATGAGAACATTGTCTTGGTGCCTCCTGTCAGGGGTTTAGTGGAAGTGTCCGGGGAGTTGAGCTCTGAGGTGTTGTCATCATAATTTTATCGTTGCAGTTCTGGAATACCTGAGTTTAGTACGCCGACATCGAAAATCTCTTTTATGCAGTTCGTTGGTGAGATAACCTCGACGCCACCCAGCACTGGGGCGGGAGTTCGGGAGTATCGCCATAACTTGTATAATGGATGCTTTTCGAAGGTTGAGGTAGATGGTTTCCGAAGGTTTCTTGGTTTATGTGTTGAAGGATGGATACAGCTGGATGTAGCATTTGCTAGTTTGGTTGAGATATTATGCTTCCCCTGTATCCCCAACACTTGATTGCATAACCGGAAAGGTTCGGGAGTTTCATAGGTGGGAATTCTAGTAGCTCTAGTTCTTCTTCCACGGATATTGGTTTGAGATTGGGATTTCTTACCGATTATTCGTTCTTGATCCGTACCTTGTTGATTTATTTCTCTACCTTAATTCTACGTGGCTTCTCAATTTATGGATATGTGACCATTTCAAGAGGAATGCATTCGTTCATTTTGTTCGGATGTGAAGACTATATGTTGCAATTTTCATTCCGTTGGATTCAGCTTCAATATTTGTCTATCAATGTGCTGATGGATGTCAACCTCTTTAGGATGGCTCCTCCAACGCGCACGACTCCGAATCCTAATCCACCACCACCTCCACCTCCTCCGGAGGCATGGCAAGCTGTGATGGCCGCAACCAATGCAAATACACAGTTGATCATGCAAATTCTTCAAGAGCGCAATCAAGGCAATCAAGGGAATCAAGGCAACAATCAAAATCACTTTGCTACACTCAACCAGTTCCTTGCTAACGGGCCAAAGACTTTCAACAATGGGGTTGAGGCAACCGATGCTGACGATTGGCTTTGGATATGTGCAAGCATTTCGAAGTGCAGTAACGTCAGGCCTGAGGACTTTCTTAAGTTCGGTTTCCTTCCAACTCAAAGATCCAGCTGCAAAATGGTTCCAGCAATACAGGGACTCCAGAGGTGGACGTGTTATCACTTGGGATGATTTCCGTCGAGATTTCCGAGCTCATCATATTCCTCAGAGCGTGGTTGAAAGCAAGCGTGAGGAATTCCGCAACCTGAAGCAAGGCTCTTTGTCTGTCTATGATTACAACAAGTTGTTTCAGAAGCTCGCCCGCTTTGCCAAGCAGGACGTCCATGAGGAGAAGAGCATGATATATCAGTTCAGGGGTGTTCTCAGAGAAGAAATCCAGCTAGCTCTTGTTCTCTTTGAACCCTTGAGATACGATGAGTTCTACAACATGGCACTGAAGCAAGAGGCTGCTCAGTTGAGGTGTGATGCTTCCAAGAAGCGAGTCAGAGAGGTTACTCCTTCTTCCTCTACTCAAGTGGCCAAGCAGCAGAAGTTTTGGCTTCGTCCTCCGTTTCGTCAGCCGTATCAGCAGAAGAGCAAAGGAGCAAAGGTTCTTCCCACCCACCCAACCCTGGCTTTCAGAACAAGACTTCGTCTCAAGCTCCAAGATCGAGTGCTCCGTATCACCGTCCGCTTTCAAAGGTCACGTGCAACAAGTGCCAACAGAAGGGTCACTATGCTAACAAGTGTTTCAACCCAGAGGCGTCTCCCTCCTCCTCCTCCTATGATATCGGAAAGTACATCTGTGGTCAAGCATAACCCCAAGCACGCCAAGGTCAACTTGATGAATGCAGCTCAGGCAGAGGACTCGCCAGATGTCATCATGGGTAACCTTCCTGTTAATGATATTCCAGCTAAAGTTCTTTTTGACACTGGTGCATCGCATTGTTTCATCTCTAGAACATTTACATCTAGACATGAATTGACTTCGCAAGTTTTGCCTAGTCCGTTAGCAGTTGTCTCTCCCGGTAAGCGCATGCATGCTGACTCCATCATTTCGGATGTTACTATCACCTTGGGTGACTACAAGTTTCTGGCTTCTCCAACGGTTCTTGGTGACTCGGATATTGATCTAATTCTCGGAATGGATTGGCTTTCTAAGCACAAGGCGCATCTTGATTGTGCAGCCAGGCAGATTCAATTGACTCAATCGTCTGAGGATGTAATTGTCTTTGCCACTCGTGATGATACCATCCGTCTGTTTTCTCTCAATGAGAAGGGTGAACTGGATGCTATCTCGCAAATCCCAGTTGTTTGAGAATATCAAGACGTCTTTCCAGAAGAGCTTCCAGGAATGCCTCCGCACCGGCCAGTTGAATTCGTCATCAATCTTGAGCCTGGCACGGAACCGGTGTGCAAGCGTCCTTACAAGCTCGGACCCGAAGAGTTGAAGGAGCTGAAGAAGAAACTCGATATTCAAGAGAGAATGGGTCTCATCCGATCTAGTTCTTCTCCGTGGGGTTGTGTTGTTCTTTTTGTGAAGAAGGATGGAACGGACAGACTTTGTGTTGATTACCATCCATTGAACAAGAAGACCATCAAGAACAAATACCCACTTCCCAACATCAACGAGCTGTTCGATCAACTCAAAGGTGCCCAAGTATTATCCATGCTTGATCTCCGTATGGGTTATCATCAGATTCGAATCCGTGATCAAGATATTCCCAAGACGGCTTTCAGGACAAGCTTTGGTTCATATGAATACACTGTCATGTCTTTTGGCCTCGTCAACGCTCCTCCGACTTTCTCTCGCATGATGAACTTCATCTTCAACGTCTACACCAATGACTTTGTTTTGGTCTATCTCGACGACATTCTGGTCTTTTCGAAGAACAAGGAAGATCATGCCAAGCACTTGCGTTTGGTACTCGATAAGCTCAGGGAACACCAGTTCTACGCCAAGTTCTCCAAGTGCAAATTTTGGCTCGATGAGGTTCTTTATCTTGGTCATATCATCTCTGCCAAGGGCATTGCAGTGAATCCTGGGAAGGTGTCTGCAATTGTGAATTGGGAACCACCTCAGAACGTGAAGCAACTCCGTAGCTTCCTCGGTCTCGCAAGCTACTATCGAAGATTCGTTGAAAACTTTTCTAAGATCGCGAAGCCTCTCTCAAATCTTCTCCAGAAGCATGTCAAGTACGTTTGGTCTCCAGAGTGTGACATTTCTTTTAACACTTTGAAAGAGAAATTGGTCACTGCTCCAGTTCTGACTCCGCCTGATGAATCCAAGCCGTACGAGGTCTTTTGCGATGCCTCTCTCCAAGGTCTCGGTGCAGTGTTGATGCAAGAGAAGAAAGTTGTGGCTTATACCTCTCGCCAGTTGAAGCCCAACGAGAAGAAATACCCCACTCATGAACTCGAGTTGGCGGCAGTTGTGCATGCTCTTTTGACTTGGAGACATCTCTTATTGGGAAGAAAAGTGGACATCTTCACTGACCACAATAGTCTCAAATACATCTTCACTCAGCCTAATCTCAACCTCAGGCAGACTCGATGGGTCGAAATGATTCAAGAGTATAATCCTAGTATCGAGTATACTCCAGGCAAGGCCAATGTGATTGCTGACGCATTGAGCAGGAAGGCTTACTGCAACAGTCTTATTCTCAAGCCTTATCAACCCGAGCTTTGTGAAGCTTTCCGCAAACTTAATCTGCAAGTTGTTCCTCAAGATTTCCTCGCCAACCTTCAAGTCTCTCCTACCTTGGAAGACCAGATTCGCCAAGCCCAGCTTCTTGATGCTATGGTGAAGAAGGTGAAGATTGGGATTGCCAAGAGTCAACCCAAGTACAAGTGCTACCGCCTTGATGACAAGGATACTCTCTTATTCGAGGATCGTATTGTTGTGCCCAAAGGTGACCTTCGTAAAGTGATCATGAATGAGGCTCACAATTCTCTCCTCTCCATCCACCCTGGGAGCACGAAGATGTATCAGGACCTCAAGCAGGCTTATTGGTGGACTCGAATGAAGCGCGAGATTGCTCAGTTCGTGAATGAATGTGATGTTTGCAGAATAGTGTAGGCAGAACACCAAAGGCCAGCTGGTCTCCTCCAACCTCTTGCCATTCCAGAATGGAAGTTTGACCACATTGAGATGGACTTCGTGACTGGGTTTCCAAAGTCCAAACATGGCAATGATTCTATATTCGTAGTCATCGACAAACTCACTAAAGTGGCTCACTTTCTGCCTATCAAAGAGTCAATCACTGCAGCTCAATTGGCGGAGCTCTATACCTCTCGGATTGTCTCTCTGCACGGTATTCCACAAGTGATCTCTTCAGACCGTGGCAGCATCTTTACCTCCAAGTTTTGGGATTCGTTTCAGAAGGCCATGGCACCATCATCCGCTTCAGCACAACTTTCCATCCTCAAACTAGCGGTCAAGTCGAGCGTGTCAACCAGATTCTTGAAGATATGCTCAGGTCTTGTGTGATCTCCTTCGGCATGAAATGGGAGGATTTTCTTCCATATGCTGAATTCTCCTACAACAACAGTTTTCAAGCAAGTTCGGGCAAGGCCCCGTTCGAAATTCTGTATGGCAGGATGTGTCGTACCCCTCTCAATTGGTCTGAAACCGGTGAACGTCAACTTCTGGGAAATGACTTAATCAGAGAGGCAGAGGAAATTTGCAAAGTCATTCGAGATAACCTCAAAGCAGCCCAATCCCTCCAGAAGAGTTACTATGACAGTAAGCACCGTGATTTGGCTTTCGAGATCGGAGATCATGTTTACCTCCGCGTCTCTCCAATGAAAGGTACTCGTCGCTTTGGTATCAAAGGGAAGCTTGCCCCTAGATACGTGGGACCTTTCAAGATCGTCAGCAAGAGAGGCGATCTCGCCTATCAACTCGAGCTTCCTTCAAACTTTACAAATGTGCATGACGTGTTCCATGTCTCTTAGCTTCGAAAGTGCTTCAAGATTCCTGAACGCACCGTCAACTTTGAAGACATTGAGCTCCAAGAAGATCTCTCTTATCGTGAGCACCCCGTTGCTATTCTCGAAGAGACTGAACGCAAGACTCGCAACAAGTCAATCAAATTCCTCAAAGTCAAGTGGTCACACTATTCCGACCGTGAAGCTACCTGGGAACGGAAGGATCACCTCGGTTCTGAATACCCGACGTTCTTTCAGTCCTAGATCTCGGGACGAGATCCTTTCGTAGTGGTAGAGTGTTGTAACACCCCGAATATGATTTACCTAATATGTAATCCAACTCTTGCCGTTTCCGGCGTTAAGTTATTTTATTTTCTCAGGTTTGGGTCTTTGCCTCCGTGTGTTGTTGTCGTTGTCATGCATCTCATATCATGTCATCATGTGCATTGCATTTGCATACGTGTTCGTCTCATGTATCCGAGCATTTTCCCCGTTGTCCGTTTTGCATTCCGGCGCTCCATTCTCCTCCGGTGGTCATTTCTACCTTTCTTTCGTGTGTGGGGATTAAACATTTCCGAATTGGACCGAGACTTGTCAAGCGGCCTTGGTTTACTACTGGTAGACAGCTTGTCAAGTTTTGTACCATTTGGACTTCGTTTGATGCTCCAACGGTTAACCGAGTGACCGAAAAGGCCTCGTGTGTGTTGCAGCCCAACACCCCTCAAAGTTGGCCCAAAACCGACCAAAACCCTCTCCATCATCTAGAGCGTTCGATCACGATCGCGTGGCCGAAAACCACACCTCATTTGGACTCTCCTAGCTCCCTCTATGCGTATATATACACCCCCTCCGAAATTCGCGGTTCTACTCTCCCCCTAACCCTAGATCCATCATCCTCGCGCGCATCAGACACGTCCGGCCGCAACCGGACATGTCAGCCGCCTCCGCCGACGAACCACGCTGCGCCACGTCATCCGTCCGGCCCGCCGACGCCCGAGGCCCGTGGAGCCCGAACCGGGCCCCCGCGGCCCATTCCGCCGCCGCCGCCGCACGGGCGCCCCCCGCCCGCGGTCGCCCGCCTCGCAGCTGCCGCAGCTCGCCGCCCCAGCGCGGCCTGCTCCCCGCCGGTGCCTGGAGCTCCCCGCCACCGCCGGAGTTGCACACCTCCTCCGAGCCCTGCGCCGCGCCTCCCTGCAGGAGCTTGCCGGAGTTCCCCCTCCTTCGCCCAGATCCGGTCGAGGAGCGACCGGATCCGGCGACCTCGACATCGCCGGCGACCTCCCTCTTCTCCTCCGGCCACCGTGCGGCCTTCCTCCGGCGATTCTCGTTCACCGCGCCCAGATCTGAAAACTCACGGAGGTTGACTTTCTCCCCCCCTCGAAATCTACCAAGTCCCCGAGATTTCTCATTCAAATGCCCATGTTCGTCATGCCGTAACTCTGCATCCGTAGATCCGTTTTGTGCGTATAGCATATCAAAATGTTTGTCTCAGAGAGCTCATCATTTCATCTCATTGCATCATTTTCATTTTAGTTCATCTTGACGCCCGAAATGCTGTTGGAAGAGTGCTATTTGAGATAATTGTCAGATCTGCTGCTCCAATTAGATATTTGTCATTTTTGCCATGATTATTGTGTGCATGATATGCCCCTGAGCTCTACATGTATTTTGTTATATATTTTGCCATCTTTCCAGAGGTGCAACCCATGTATTTTTGTGATGTGTGTGGTGACTAGAACAAGCTTGCAAAGTGGAGCATTCGTTAATGCTGATTTCAGGAACTTAGCAATTCCACGAAGTCCTTGATCTGTTTATTTCAATATGCCATATGTTCATGTTGTTTCCTAGTGATCCGTGCCTCTTTTGAGGTTGATCAGTAAGGATGTTTTGTTAATCTTGTAGTGCTCTATACATCCATGTCTTTGTTTGCAATTATGGAGCACCCTAGCTTGAGCAATCGATCTCTATTTTTGCTATTTCGTGAATCTGGGCAGATTGTCTACTTGTTAGCGATATTGCCGAGGATGTTATAGTTGATCCGTGCATGATATGTTATTGTTCTTGCCATGTCTAGCTTGTATAATGTATATTCTTGTTGGGTGTATGCTTAGATTGTCATGACATGCTCTGTAGTGAGTGCATCGAGCTCATAAACATGCCTACTTGATATCTGATTTGCATGCTCCAGTTTTTCACCAAGTCTGAGAGCTGATTATGTTTTTGCCATGTTCACATGCTTGCAAATGTATTTTCTGATCCCTTTTGGCTCAAGGTCACTAAGGGACTTTTCTTAAGCTCTTTGAGTAGCTCCATTTCATGCTTTACTTTGCCATGTTCAGGTCCTGTAGCATATAGTTTTCATGCTCCAAAGTGTGCTACCTGATCTGAAATTCCAGACAAGTGTTAATTTCACTAAGTCTGAAATCTGTTTACCAAATGCATTTTTGCCATGCTTGTTTGAACCTCTTAATGGATGAATTGGCCGTAGCTCAGTGTTCATATTTTGTTAAGCATCATGTATGGATCCCTGCCATGTTTTTTGTTGTCATGTTTGGGTGTTGTAGCATGTTCATCTTGTTGCATTTAGGTGTCTACTTGCTGTATATCGTAGACCGGTGCCATATTTGAATTGCTTGCCATTTCCAAACCGTGACTCCGATTCCGGCGTTCTTTATATCATTTTCAAGCGATTTCATCTCACCTTTCCAGTGGCACACTTGGATTTCCAAGTTGAGGCCAGGTTCATTCCTTCCTTGTCAAATCTTGCATATGCATCACATGTCGCATCCCGCATAGCATACTATGTTTGCATCATGTTGTTTGAGTTTGCACATGGTTGATTTTGTTCCGTTTGCTTGTTTGTCTTGTTTGGGTAGAGCCGGGAGATGAGTTCGCTAACGAGGAGCCTGTTGAGTTTCCTTTCGAGGATCCAGTCAACTCTGACAACTTTGCAGGCAAGATGATCATACCCTCGAAATCACTACTATCTTTGCTTTGCTAGATGCTCGCTCTTTTGCTATGCCTATGCTACGATGCCTACCACTTGCTTATCATGCCTCCCTATTTGCCATGTCCAACCTCTAACCCACCATGTCCTAGCAAACCGTTGATTGGCTATGTTACCGCTTTGCTCAGCCCCTCTTATAGCGTTGCTAGTTGCAGGTGAAGATTGGAGACCGTTCCTTGTTGGAACATTATTTACTTGTTGGGATATCATTATATTATCTTGTTAACTTAATGCATCTATATTCTTGGTAAAGGGTGGAAGGCTCGGCCTCTCGCCTAGTGTTTTGTTCCACTCTTGCCGCCCTAGTTTCTGTCATATCGGTGTTATGTTCCCGGATTTTTGCGTTCCTTACGCGGTTGGGTGATAATGGGAACCCCTTGATAGTTTGCCTTGATTAAAGCTTTTCCAGCAATGCCCAACCTTGGTTTTACCATTTGCAACCTAGACTTTTTTCCCTTGGGTTTCCGGAGCCCGAGGGTCATCTTATTTTAAACCCCCCCGGGCCAGTGCTCCTCTGAGTTGTTGGTCCACCTGTCAGCTGCCGGTGGCCACCAGGGGCAACACTGGGCTGGCCTACCCGTACCTAGGACAATCTGAGTGTGCCCTGGGAAAGAGATATGTGCAGCTCCTATCGGGATTTGTCGGCACATTCGGGCGGTGTTGCTGGATTGGTTTTAACTTGTCGAAATGTCTTGTAGAACCGGGATACCGAGTCTGATCGGAATGTCTCGGGAGGAGGTCTATTCCTTCGTTGACCGTGAGAGCTTGTCATGGGCTAAGTTGGGACTCCCCTGCAGGGATTTGAACTTTCGAAAGCCGTGCCCTCGGTTATGGGCAGATGGGAATTTGTTAATGTCCGGTTGTAGATAACTTGAACCTTAACTTAATTAAA